>NC_056450.1:45053982-45103328 GCF_018296145.1 Oncorhynchus tshawytscha
GATAAAATTTAGGTCCAGGGGGTCTGGTGTGTAGTCCCATGTAAAGAAGCATTTGTGTTTAGTGAGTCTGCCAAATCAGATACAGTAGGATGACCAGGGATATTTTGTTGATCATTGCGTGAATTGGACCATTTTCCTGACCTGCTTATCATTCAACATTTTCCAGTACTTTTGGGTGTCAGGAAAAATGTAGGGAGTAAAAAGTACATTATTTTCTTCAGGAATGTAAAGAAGTAAAAGTTGACAAAAAATATAAATAGTCAAGTAAAATACAGTTACCCCCGCCCACACCCCTAATTTTTAAAAATAAAAAAACAAGTAGTACTTTAATGTATTTTAACTTAATAAGTACTTTATACCACTGGTTAGCACACAACTCTCACACACTCAATGGGTAAACCAGCACACTCACTCTTGATTGGCCAAGAATACACACACAAGGAAGCTGTCTTTACGTCTCAGGAAGAAAAGGGAACATTATGTCAAGCTCCTGCAACAGCCTGAGAATTAGACTGATGGAGGTGCATACTTCAGTAGACAATATGACCCCAACAATGCCTGTAAACATGGGGAGCAAAAGCAGAGAGAAAGGGAGAGATGTTAACACATGTTTCCCATGCCAATAAAGCCCCTTGAATTGAATTGAATTAAGAGAGAAGAGAGAGAGAGAGAGAGAGAGAGAGAGAGAGAGAGAGAAATGTGCTCATCTGTGGGGACACAAATGCGTGCACAGGAATACTACCTGATCTAACGAGCACACGAGGGGACAGATTTATTACAGGCCATAGTGTCTCTAACTGTCTTAATCTCCCCATAGAAACAACAGTGACAGCACCGTCAACAAAAATGGAAGGGATCTTTTGCAGCTCTGTAGAAGCCTGGGTCTGTACTTTGTCATGGTAGGTAATGGGGGGACTCTTTGGGGAGATTCACCTACTGCCCAGTAAGGATGTACAACATCCTTACCTGCACATGTCCTCTACTGTATACTTATTGTTATTGTTGAATGTATGGTTATTTTGACCCCTGGTTATTGTTGTTACTGTTGTCCCGTTGACAATTTTTTAAATTGTAAATATCCAAAATAAGCTTTGGCAATATGTACATTGTTACGTCATGCCAATAAAGCGAATTGAATTGAGAGAGAGAGAGAGAGAGAGAGAGAGAGAGAGAGAGAGAGAGTGAATCGGACCACAGCATTAGGCAGGTACACAGAGGACAAAGAGAGCGGGGGGGGGGGTTAAATGAGATGAGTTACTGAGACATGAGTTACTGAGCCCCTCCCTAACTCTGGTCTCCTCCAGATCCCTGTTCTGTTCCCATTGTTTTCCCTGAACACTCCTGTGGGATTATGGGATTCCCAGGACAAACCTGTCTGTTTATGGACCTGTCTGTTCCATTCAGATGAAGCTGATATCCAGACTCCAGACCAGGGTTCCCCAACAGGAAGCCCCGCGGGACAAATGGATTTTATTTAGCCCTCCAAGTTTTCTGAGCAAAAATATTAATAATTTAGAATTTTCATTGTAGTACATAAAAGACAGTAAAACACCAGGAAATCAGTTACAAGTGATTTTATTTTTTGGAAATCTGTATTCCTACGCATTATAGAGAGATGTGATTGTATACAAGCCTTATAGAGAGATGTGATTGTATACAAGCATCAGGTTTGAAATGATGTTTTAGTCAAATATTGTATTTGTTTGGGTTTCTTGCTGTCAATTTGCAGTCTACAAATTATTTGCCCCAAGCCAAATCACAGACAGTCAGTCCTCCCCAGAGACAGTCTACTGATGCCCCTAGCCAAATCACAGTCTTGGCATTTACATTATTCTTATGTGATCAAATTTAACACAATGAATTATTTTAATCTAGAATGTTAATATATTCATTACTTAGACTGTATAACTAGCCTTATTTGGCAGAATAATATCGGTTAACCCAGAACTAAAATCTCAAACTTGGTCAGCTGATTCACTTTTGGGTCTATTCGTGTTACAAATTGAAAGTTTGAAATCTCCACCCTCACAAAAGGAAACTCTCAGCTAAAACTAAAAAACGAACTACGGAACTACTGCAGCTCGTTATCCCACGTATCCCATTCAGTCCCGGCAGATTCTTCGGTCTACACTCAGAATCTGCCCACGGGAGATTATAGCCAGAATGGCCAATAGGGCAGGAGCCCACAGGGCAGGAGCCCATCTCCTGTTTCTGTAGAGTGGGGCAGCTTAATGTACAAGTACATCCCCTGGACAGGAAGTCTACATTGTCTATTTAATGTTTACATTGAAAACAGTTGTTGTCTTATTGAAGACTCTGGTCAGTTGAGATGTTCTGTGGTGCATTATTTGTCATCAGAAATGTAGAGAGCTGCTGGATCAGAGGGTTGTCTCTATGTGGTTTACTGGTTCACTCTCTTTTGCTCTCCTCATCTCCCCTTCTCTCTCTCTGTCTGTTTCTCTTCCCCGTCTCTCCCCCTTTCTCTCTCCCCCCTCCCCACCTCTCTCTCTGCCCCACCTCTCTCTATCCCCCTCCGCTCTCTCTCTCTGCCCCCCTCTCTATCCCCCTCCGCTCTCTGCCCCCTCTCTATCCCCCTCCGCCTCTCTCTCTCTGCCCCCTCTCTATCCCCCTCCGCTCTCTCTCTCTCTGCCCCCTCTCTATCCCCCTCCGCTCTCTCTCTCTCTCTCTCTCTCTCTCTCTCTCTGCCCCCTCTCTATCCCCCTCCGCTCTCTCTCTCTCTCTCTCCCCTCTCTCTCTCTCTCTCTCTCTCTCTCCCCCTCTCTATCCCCCTCCGCTCTCTCTCTCTCTCTCTCTCCCCCCTCTCTCTCTCTGCCCCCCTCTCTATCCCCCTCCGCTCTCTCTCTCTCTCTCTCTGCCCCCCCCTCTCTATCCCCCTCCGCTCTCTCCCTCTCTCTCTCTCTCCCTCACTCTCTCTCTAGCTCTGTGTCTGTTAGTGTTTGAAGTGTTGCTGATGGACAGCAGGTGCTGCTCAATGGGTTTAACATGGCTGTTGTGATGATGGGAACAGACTAGACACAGTGGAACGTGCATGGGAGTGCGTGGTGGAACCCTCTCAACTCAACCTACAGTTCAGTATTCAACCCTCTCAGCTCAACATACAGTTCAGTATTCAATCCTCTCAGCTCAACATACAGTTCAGAATTTGATCGTAAATGTGCCAATTTTAAAGGTTTGTTCTCTGTGGAATATCTTACTATTGTACTTGCCATGTGTGTTAGGGAGGACTAAATCCTTTACAGACGCTGTAGTAATTCAATTCATATTCATCACCAAGGACGTCGACTGAGAGGAGAGAGAAAGAGAGACTTTCCTTCATTATCCGACAGGATGAAAGGAGGAGAGGAACCACGCCGCTGATGAAAGAGAGAGAGAATGTGTTTACTTTGGGTTTTCCCCCTCTCTCCCTCTCCCCCTAGCCCCCTCTCTCTCTTTCTCTCAATTCAATTCAATTCAATTCAAAGGGCTTTATTGGCATGGAAACATATGTTAACATTGTCAAAGCAGGTGAAGTAGATAATAAACAAAGCTAAATAAACAATAAAAATAAACAGTAAACATTACACTCACAGAAGTTCCCAAAGAATAAAGACATTTCAAATGTCATATTATGTCTATATACATTGTTGTAATGATGTGCAAATAGTTAAAGTACAAAAGGGAAAATAAGTAAACATAAATATGGGTTGTATTTACAATGGTGTTTGTTCTTCACTGGTTGCCCTTTTCTTGTGGCAACAGGTCACAAATCTTGCTGCTGTGATGGAACACTGTGGAATTTCACCCAGTAGATATGGGAGTTTCTCAAAATTGGGTTTGTTTTCGAATTCTTTGTAGATCTGTGTAATCTGAGGGAAATATGTCTTTCTAATATGGTCATATGTTGGACAGGAGGTTAGGAAGTGCAGCTCAGTTTCCACCTCATTTTGTGGGCAGTGAGCACAAAGCCTGTCTTCTCTTGAGAGCCAGGTCTGCCTACGGTGACATTTCTCAATAGCAAGGCTATGCTCACTGAGTCTGTACATAGTCAAAGCTTTCCTTAATTTTGGGTCAGTCACAGTGGTCAGCTATTCCGTTTGCATAGTGGACTCTTAATCTCAGGTTAATCTCTCTGTAGGTGAGGGCTTTGTTATGGAAGGTTTGGGAATCACTTCCTATTAGGTGGTTGATAATTAGTGGGTATCGGCCTAATTCTGCTCTGCATGCATTATTTGGTATTTTATGTTGTACACTGAAGATATTTTTGCAGAATTCTGCATGCAGAATCTCAATTTGGTGTTTGTCCCATTTTTGTGAATTCTTGTTTGGTGAGCAGACCCCAGACCTCACAACCATAAAGTTCTATGACTGATTCAAGTATTTTTAGCCAAATCCTAATTGTTATGTTGAATTTGATGTTCCTTTTGATGGCATAGAAGGCCCTTCTTGCCTGGTCACTGTGAAAGTTACCTGTGGTGTTGATGTGTCTCTCTCTCTCTCTCTCTCTCTCTCTCTCTCTCTCTCTCTCTCTCTCTCTCTCTCTCTCTCTCTCTCTCTCTCTCTCTCTCTCTCTCTCTCTCTCTCTCTCTCTCTCTCTCTCTCTCTCTCTCTCTCTCTCTCTCTCTCTCTCTCTCTCTCTCTCTCTCTCTCTCTCTCTCTCTCTCCAGCTCCATTAGTCTTTCACACTCCTTCATAATCCCTCCTTCCTGTCGTTGCGCTCTCTGTCTGTGTGTGTATGTGTCTGCCATCTGTCTGTGGGAGTGTGTTGATCCACATCTCTTAACAGAGACCTGTACTACTGACTAATAGGGAACAGACTGATAAAATACTGACAGAAGAACAGTACTCTAAATTATACCATTTTCTAGACACATATTCAATAGTTCAGGCTTTGTGAACAGCAGGGTTGTAAACTGCTGGTTGGAGGACTCCAGATGTCCTGATGCTGGGGATCTACCAATATGGGAATTCTGAAAAAACATGGGAATTTTAGAAAAAGTTACTGTCATTTTGCAACCCTACACCATGTATTCCACATGTCTTCTAAGAACTGAATGGTCACAAGTTCCTGGAGCACCAGGTCCTGTAATGTTGTTGACAGGTTCCAACTGATGTCCAGGTCAGCTGGTTGTCAAATACTCTCAGAACCAGCAACTGTTTGCTCCCTATTAATACTGTGTTGAATCGCGTTGAATCGCGTTGAACAGTGTTTTATAGTGTTGAACCGTGTTGAACCGTGTTTTACAGTGTTGAACCGTGTTGAACCGTGTTTTACAGTGTTGAACCGTGTTGAACCGTGTTTTACAGTGTTGAACCGTGTTTTATAGTGTTGAACCGTGTTTTATAGTGTTGAACCGTGTTGAACCGTGTTGAACCGTTGAACCGTTTTGTTGATGTTTTAGTGTTGAACCGTGTTGAACCGTGTTGTGTTGAACCGTGTTTTATAGTGTTGAACCGTGTTTTATAGAACCGTGTTTTATAGTGTTGAACCGTGTTTTATAGTGTTGAACCGTGTTTTATAGTGTTGAACCGTGTTTTATAGTGTTGAACCGTGTTGAACCGTGTTTTTTTATAGTGTTGAACCGTGTTTTACAGAACCGTGTTTTATAGTGTTGAACCGTGTTTTATAGAACCGTGTTTTATAGTGTTGAACCGTGTTTTATAGTGTTGAACCGTGTTTTACAGTGTTGAACCGTGTTTTATAGTGTTGAACCGTGTTTTACAGTGTTGAACCGTGTTGAACCGTGTTGAACCGTGTTTTACAGTGTTGAACCGTGTTTTACAGTGTTGAACCGTGTTTGTTGATAGTGTTGAACCGTGTTTTTTTACAGTGTTGAACCGTGTTGAACCGTGTTGAACCGTGTTTTACAGTGTTGAACCGTGTTTTATAGTGTTGAACCGTGTTTTACAGTGTTGAACCGTGTTGAACCGTGTTGAACCGTGTTTTACAGTGTTGAACCGTGTTTTACAGTGTTGAACCGTGTTTTTTGTTTTACAGTGTTGAGTGTTGAACCGTGTTTTATAGTGTTGAACCGTGTTTTATAGTGTTGAACCGTGTTTTATAGTGTTGAACCGTGTTTTATAGTGTTGAACCGTGTTTTATAGTGTTGAACCGTGTTTTATAGTGTTGAACCGTGTTTTATAGTGTTGAACCGTGTTTTAGTGTTGAACCGTGTTGAAGTGTTGAACCGTGTTTTATAGTGTTGAACCGTGTTTTATAGTGTTGAACCGTGTTTTATAGTGTTGAACCGTGTTTTATGTTGAACCGTGTTTTATAGAACCGTGTTTTATAGTGTTGAACCGTGTTTTACAGTGTTGAACCGTGTTTTATAGTGTTGAACCGTGTTTTATGTTGAACCGTGTTTTATAGAACCGTGTTTTATAGTGTTGAACCGTGTTTTAACCGTGTTTTACCGTGTTGAACCGTGTTTTATAGTGTTGAACCGTGTTTTAACCGTGTTGAACCGTGTTTTACAGTGTTGTACCGTGTTGTTGAACCGTGTTGAACCGTGTTTTATAGTGTTGAACCGTGTTTTATAGTGTTGAACCGTGTTTTACAGTGTTGAACCGTGTTTTATAGTGTTGAACCGTGTTTTACAGTGTTGAACCGTGTTTTATAGTGTTGAACCGTGTTTTACAGTGTTGAACCGTGTTTTAGTGTTGAACCGTGTTTTATAGTGTTGAACCGTGTTTTATAGTGTTGAACCGTGTTTTATAGTGTTGAACCGTGTTTTACAGTGTTGAACCGTGTTTTATAGTGTTGAACCGTGTTTTATAGTGTTGAACCGTGTTGAACCGTGTTGAACCGTGTTTTACAGTGTTGTACCGTGTTGAACCGTGTTGAACCGTGTTTTATAGTGTTGAACCGTGTTTTACAGTGTTGAACCGTGTTGAACCGTGTTGAACCGTGTTTTACAGTGTTGAACCGTGTTTTATGTTGAACCGTGTTTTACAGTGTTGAACCGTGTTTTATAGTGTTGAACCGTGTTTTAAGTGTTGAACCGTGTTTTATAGTGTTGAACCGTGTTGAACCGTGTTGTGTTGAACCGTGTTTTATAGTGTTGAACCGTGTTGAACCGTGTTTTGTTGAACCGTGTTGTGTTGAACCGTGTTTTATAGTGTTGAACCGTGTTGAACCGTGTTTTATGTTTTACCGTGTTGAACCGTGTTGAACCGTGTTGAACCGTGTTTTATAGAACCGTGTTTTATAGTGTTGAACCGTGTTGAACCGTGTTGAACCGTGTTGAACCGTGTTTTATAGTGTTGAACCGTGTTGAACCGTGTTGAACCGTGTTTTATAGTGTTGTACTGTGTAATAAATCAAATACATTTTTTAAAAATGTATTGGTCACATACACATGGTTAGCAGATGTTAATGGTCACATACACATGGTTAGCAGATGTTATTGGTTACATACACATGGTTAGCAGATGTTATTGGTTACATACACATGGTTAGCAGATGTTATTGGCTACATACACATGGTTAGCAGATGTTATTGGCTACATACACATGGTTAGCAGATGTTATTGGCTACATACACATGGTTAGCAGATGTTATTGGTTACATACACATGGTTAGCAGATGTTATTGGCTACATACACATGGTTAGCAGATGTTATTGGTTACATACACATGGTTAGCAGATGTTATTGCTAAATGTATGGTGCAGCAAAATGCTTGTGCTTCTAGTTCCAACAGTGCAGAATATCTAACAAGTAATCTGACAGTTCCACAACAACTACCTGATACACACAAATCTAAGTAAAGGGATGGAATAAGAATATATAAATATGAACAATAACAGAGTGGCCTTGGCAAGATGCTATAGATGGTATAAAATACAGTATATACATATGGGATGAAGTGCCAATGATTTTAGTCAATGTTGGCAGCAGCCTCTCTGAGTTGAGTCAGTGTGTTGGCAGCAGCCTCTATGTGTTAGTGGTGGCTGTTTAACAGTCTGATGGCCTTGAGATAGAAGCTGTTTTTCAGTCTCTCGGTCCCAGCTTTGATACACCTGTACTGATCTCACCTTCAGATGATGGCGGGGTGAACAGGCAGTGGCTCGGGTGGTTGATGTCCTTGATTATCTTTATGGCATTCCTGTGACATCGGGTGGTGTAGGTCTCCTGGAGGGCAGGTAGTTTGCCCCCGGTGATGCGTTGTGCAGACCCCACCACCCTCTGGAGAGCCCTGTAGTTGAGGGCGGAGCAGTTGCCGTACCAGGCTGTGATACAGCCTGACAGGATGCTCTCAATTGTGCATCTGTAAAAGTTTGTGAGGGTTTTAGGTGACAAGCCAAATTTCTTCAGCTTCCTGAGGTTGAAGAGGCGCTATGGCGCTTTCTTCACCACACTGTCTGTGTGGGTGGATCAATTCAGTTTGTCTGTGATGTGTACGCGGAAGAACTTCCCACCTTCTCCACTGCTGTCCTGTCGATGTGGATAGGGGGGTGCTCCCTCTGCTGTTTTCCTGACGCCACACTCTGAGTGCCCTCACCTCCTCCCTGTAGGCTGTCTCATCATTGTTGTTAATCAGGCCTACTAGTGTTGTGTCATCTGCAAACTTGATGATTGAGTTGGAGGTATGCATGGCGATGCAGTCATGGGTGAACAGAGAGTACAGGAGGGGGGTGATCACACACCCTTGTGGGGCCCCAGTGTTAAGGAACAGTGAAGATAAATGTTGTTTTCTACCTTCACCACCTGGGGGTGGCCAGTCAGGAAGTCCAGGACCCAATGGCACAGGGCGGGTTTGAGACCCAGGGCCTCCAGCTTAATGGTGAGCTTGGAGGGTACTATGGTGTTGAATGCTGAGCTGTAGTCAATGAACAGCATTCTTACATAGGTATTCCTCCTGTCCAGATGTGATAGGGCAATGTGCAGTGTGATGGCGATTGCATCGTCTGTGGACCTGTTGGGGTGGTATGCAAGTTGAAGTGGGTCTAGGGTGGCAGGTAAGGTGGAGGTGATATGGTCCTTGACTAGGTTCCTGAGTGGTACAGCAGTCTAAGACATCTCAGTGGCGTCACTACACACACCCTTGTTCAAAGCCAGGCTCTATCACAACCAGGCGTGATTGGGAGATTTGTGCGAATGCTGCCATCTGTATACAGTTTCTGGTTAGGGTAGGTTTTAATAGTCACATTGGGTACAAAATCTCTTATGGACTTCCTTATAAACTCAATCACAGAATCATCGTATAAATCAATATTATTATCTGAGGCTACCCGGAACATGTCCCAGTCCGCGTGATCAAAACAATCTTGAATCATGGATTCCGATTGGGCAGACCATCTTTGAATAGTTATTGTACATCCTGTTTGAGTTTCTGCCTATAGGATGGGAGGAGCAAAATGGAGTCGTCGTCAGATTTGCCAAAAGGAGGGCGGGGGAGGGCCTTGTATACATCGAGGAAGTTAGAGTAGCAGTGATCCAGTGATTTTCCAGCGCGAGAGCTACAATCAATATGCTGATAGACTTTAGGTAGCCTTGTTGTCAAATTTCCTTTGTTAAAATACCAAGCTAAATAAGTGCAGCCTCAGGATATATGGTTTCCAGTTTGCATAGAGTCCAGTGAAGTTCCTTGAGGGCCGTCGTGGTATCTGTTTGAGGGGGGGGGGTTTACATGGCTGTGACAATAACTGACGAGAATTATCTTGGGAGATAATATGTCGGCATTTGATTGTGAAGAATTATAGGTCAGGTGAAAAAAAGGACTTGAGTTCCTGTATGTTATTACAATTATGACATGACTCGTTAATCATGAAGCACACACCCCCGCCCTTCTTCTTCCCAGAGAGATGTTTATATCTGTCGGCACAACGCATAGAGAAACCCGGTGGCTGTACCGACTCAGACAACATATCCCGAGAGAGCCATGTTTCTGTGAAACAGAGTATGTAACAATCCCTGTTGTCTCTCTGGAAAGCAACCCTTCCCTAATTTCTACCTTGTTGTCTAGAGACTGGACATTGGCGAGTAATATACTTGGAAGCGGTGGGTGATGTGCACGCCTTCGAAATCTGACAGGAGGTAAGGATCTAAGGCCATAGTGGCGAAGAAATTACAATTTAGCAATTAACACTGGAGTGATAGAATGTGCAGATGAGGATGTGCAAGTAGAAATACTGGTGTACAAAAGAGCAGAAAAACAAAAACAAATATGGGGATGAAGTAGGTAGTTGGATGGATGGGCTACTTACAGATGGGCTGTGTACAGCTGCAGTAAGCTGCTCTGACAGCTGAAGCTTAAAGTTAGTGAGGGAGATATGAGTTTCCAACTTCAGTGATATTTGCAATTTGTTCCAGGCATTGGCAGCAGAGAACTGGAAGGAAAGCCGGCCAAAGCAGGTGTTGGCTTTGGGGATGACCGTGTGTGTGTGTGTGTGTGTGTGTGTGTGTGTGTGTGTGTGTGTGTGTGTGTGTGTGTTTCAGATCAGCACCCTGGTCACAATGGGACCAGAGGAGATGACTAAACCACAATCTACTGTGTGCTGTGTGTTCTAAAGCTTTGTATCATTAGGATCCAAATAGCTCAATCAAGGACAGATGTGAGAGAGAGAGAGAGAGAGAGAGAAAGAGAGGGAGAGGAAAAGGGGGAGTGGAAAAGGGGAGAGAGGGAAAGAGGGATGGAGGGAGAGAGTGATCGAGAGAGAAAGAAAGAGAGAGAGGGGGAGAGAGAGAGAGAGAGAGAGAGAGGGGGAAAAGGAAAACAGACAGAGGAAGAGGGGAGGGGAGAGAGAGAGAGAGAGAGAGAGAGAGAGAGAGAGAGAGAGAGAGAGAGAGAGAGAGAGAGAGGGAGAAGGAGGGAGGGAGAGAGAGAGAGAGAGAGAGAGAGAGAGAGAGCGAGAGAGAGAGAGAGAGAGAGAGAGAGGGAGAAGGAGGGAGGGAGAGAGAGAGAGAGAGAGAGAGAGAGAGAGAGAGGGAGAAGGAGGGAGGGAGAGAGAGAGGGAGAGAGAGAGCGAGAGAGAGAGAGCGAGAGAGAGAGAGAGAGGGAGAAGGAGGGAGGGAGAGAGAGAGAGAGAGGGAGAAGGAGGGAGGGAGAGACAGAGACACAGAGAGAGAGAGAGAGAGAGAGAGAGAGAGAGAGAGAGAGAGAGAGAGAGAGAGAGAGAGAGAGAGAGAGAGAGCATAGTGTTATCCCTAATGTACCTGACCAAAGTATGTCATAACAATATTCTCTGTGCGCTGCTTGATTGGATTGATGTCCTCAACAAAATAACTTTAGAACGTTAGAAAGTAAAGCAGAAATAAACCCAACTTCAGATTAACCTAAACATACCTCCTCCCTGCACAGCGGAAACCTAAAAACCTATAGCAGCCCAGCCAGGTGCCTTAAAACATGTTCTCTGGGCCATGGCCTCTGGGGCTGTATGTGTATGTGATGTGAGTTCAATGAGACCTCCACACTACAGCCAGTTCAGGGAGACTTGTTTAGGGAGACCTCCACACTACAGCCAGTTCAGGGAGACCTGTTCAAGGAGACCTCCACACTACAGCCAGTTCAGGTAGACCTCCACACTACAGCAAGTTCAGGGAGACCTGTTCAGGGAGATCTCCACACTACACTACATCCTGTTCAATGAGACCTGTTCAGGGACACCTCCACACTACAGCCAGTTCAGGGAGACCTCCACACTACAGCCAGTTCAGGTAGACCTGTTCAGGTAGACCTGTTCAGGTAGACCTCCACACTACAGCCAGTTCAGGGAGACCTGTTCAGGGAGACCTCCACTGTATAGAACCATGTTATTTTCTACTCCCTGTATAGAGCCATGTTATTTTCTACTTCCTGTATAGAGCCATGTTATTTTCTACTCCCTGTATAGAGCCATGTTATTTTCTACTTCCTGTATAGAGCCATGTTATTTTCTACTTCCTGTATAGAGCCATGTTATTTTCTACTCCCTGTATAGAGCCATGCTATTTTCTACTTCCTGTATAGAGCCATGTTATTTTCTACTTCCTGTATAGAGCCATGTTATTTTCTACTTCCTGTATAGAGCCATGTTATTTTCTACTTCCTGTATAGAGCCATGTAATCGTCTCCTCCCTGTATGTATTAACAGGCAAGGTGTTCTCACTATTTGCTGTTCTCACTATGTCAGAAATGTATAGACATAAAAGTACAAATGCACATACACGTGCCTGTATTTGTGGATGCGTCCATTGAGGGTGTGAGAGTGTGTGAGAGGGTGTGAGAGTGTGTGAGAGGGTGTGAGAGGGTGTGAGAGTGTGTGAGATTGTTTGAGAGTGTGTGAGAGTGTGTGAGAACTGTGAGAGGATGTGAGAGTGTGTGTGAGTGTGTGAAAGGGTGTGAGAGTGTGTGAGAGGGTGTGAGAGGGTGTGAGAGTGTGTGAGAGGGTGTGAGAGGGTGTGAGAGTGTGTGAGAGGGTGTGAGAGGGTGTGAGAGGGTGTGAGAGTGTGTGAGAGGGTGTGAGAGGGTGTGAGAGTGTGTGAGAATGTGTGAGATTGTTTGAGAGTGTGTGAGAGTGTGTGAGAACTGTGAGAGGATGTGAGAGTGTGTGTGAGTGTGTGAAAGGGTGTGAGAGTGTGGGAGAGGGTGTGAGAGGGTGTGAGAATGTGTGAGAGTGTGTGAGAACTGTGAGAGTGTGTGAGAGTGTGTGAGAACTGTGAGAGTGTGTGAGAGTGTGTGAGAGTGTGTGAAAGTGTGTGAGAGGGTGTGAGAGTGTGTGAGAGTGTGTGAGATGGTTTGAGAGTGTGTGAGAGTGTGTGAAAGTGTGTAAGAGTGTGTGAGAGGGTATGAGAGTGTGTGAGAGTTTGTGAGAGTGTGTGAGAGGGTGTGAGAGTGTGTGAGAGGGTGTGAGAGTGTTTGTGTATGGTGGGTGGTGTATACAGTGCCTTGCGAAAGTATTCGGCCCCCTTGAACTTTGCGACCTTTTGCCACATTTCAGGCTTCAAACATAAAGATATAAAATATGTGCAAAACTGATAGAGACATACCCCAAGCGACTTACAGCTGTAATCGCAGCAAAAGGTGGCGCTACAAAGTATTAACTTAAGGGGGCTGAATAATTTTGCACACCCAATTTTTCAGTTTTTTTTTCAGTTTTTGATTTGTTCAAAAAGTTTGAAATATCCAATAAATGTCGTTCCACTTCATGATTGTGTCCCACTTGTTGTTGATTCTTCACAAAAAAATACAGTTTTATATCTTTATGTTTATGAAAGGACGTGTGTTGTTGTCAGCACGTGTGTTGTTGTTGACAGGTCGTGTGTTGTTGTTGACAGGACGTGTGTTGTAATTGTTGACAGGGCGTGTGTTGTTGTTGACAGGACATGTTTTGTTGTTGACAGGGCGTGTGTTGTTGTTGACAGGACATGTTTTGTTGTTGACAGGTCGTGTGTTGTTGTTGACAGGACGTGTGTTGTTCTTGTTGACCGGACGTGTGTTGTTGTTGACAGGAATTGACTTGTGTTGTTATTGTTGAAAGAACGTGTGTTGTTGTTGACAGGTCGTCTGTTGTTGTTGACAGGAGGTGGGTTGTTATTGTTGACAGGTCGTGTGTTGTTGTTGACAGACTTGACTTGTGTTGTTGTTGTTGACAGAACGTGTGTTGTTGTTGACAGGACTTGACTTGTGTTGTTATTGTTGACAGAACGTGTGTTATTGTTGACAGGTCGTGTGTTGTTGTTGACAGGAAATGTGTTGTTGTTGACAGGACTTGACTTGTGTTGTTCTTGTTGACAGGACGTGTGTTGTTGTTGACAGGACTTGACTTGTGTTGTTATTGTTGACAGGACGTGAGTTGTTGTTGACAGGACTTGACTTGTGTTGTTCTTGTTGACAGGACGTGTGTTGTTGTTGACAGGACTTGACTTGTGTTGTTATTGTTGACAGGACGTGTGTTGTTGTTGACAGGACGTGTGTTGTTTTTGACCGGACGTGGGTTGTTGTTGACAGGGTGTGTTGTTATTGTTCACAGGGTGTGTGTTGTTGTTGACAGGACGTGTGTTGTTGTTGACAGGATGTGGTTTTTTATTGTTGACAGGTCGTATGTTGTTGTTGACAGGACTTGACATGTTTTGCTATTGTGACAGGACGTGTGTTGTTGTTGACAGGTCCCATGTTGTTGTTGTTGACAGGGTGTGTTGTTGTTGACAGGACATGTGTTGTTGTTGACAGGGCGTGTGTTGTTGTTGACAGGGCATGGGTTGTTGTTGACAGGACGTGTGTTGTTGTTGACAGGACGTGTGTTGTTGTTGACAGGCGATGTGTTATTGTTGACAGGTGTGTGTTGTTGTTGACAGGACATGTGTTGTTGTTGTTTACAGGACATGTGTTGTTGTTGACAGGGTGTGTTGTTGTTGACAGGGTGTGTTGTTGTTGACAGTGTGTGTTGTTGTTGACAGTGTGTGTTGTTGTTGACAGGGAATGTTGTTGTTGACAGGTTTTGTGTTGCTATTGTTTACAGGATATGTGTTGTTGACAGAATATGTGTTGTTGTTGACAGGACGTGTGTTGTTGTTGACAGGACGTGTGTTGTTGTTGACAGGACGTGTGTTGTTGTTGACAGGGTGTGTTGTTGTTGACAGGGTGTGTTGTTGTTGACAGGACATGTGTTGTTGTTGACAGGGCGTGTGTTGTTGTTGACAGGGCATGTGTTGTTGACAGGACGTGTGTTGTTGTTGACAGGCGATGTGTTATTGTTGACAGGTGTGTGTTGTTGTTGACAGGACATGTGTTGTTGTTGTTTACAGGACATGTGTTGTTGTTGACAGGGTGTGTTGTTGTTGACAGTGTGTGTTGTTGTTGACAGGGAATGTTGTTGTTGACAGGTTTTGTGTTGCTATTGTTTACAGGATATGTGTTGTTGACAGAATATGTGTTGTTGTTGACAGGACGTGTGTTGTTGTTGACAGAACGTGTGTTGTTGTTGACAGGACGTGTGTTGTTGTTGACAGGGTGTGTTGTTGTTGACAGGGTGTGTTGTTGTTTACAGGCCATGTGTTGTTGTTGACAGGTCTTGTGTTGTTATTGTTTACAGGACGTGTATTGTTGTTGACAGGACGTGTGTTGTTGTTGACAGGGTGTGTTCGGGTTGACAGGGTGTGTTGTTGTTGACAGGGTATGTTGTTGTTGACAGGTCTTGTGTTGCTATTGTTTACAGGATGTGTGTTGTTGACAGGACATGTGTTGTTGTTGACAGGATGTGTGTTGTTGACAGGACATGTGTTGTTGTTGACAGGATGTGTGTTGTTGTTGACATGACGTGTGTTGTTGTTGACAGGACGTGTGCCCATGAGGTCGTTGCTGTTGGTGCTCCTGCTCATTGGCATCCAGGCTGTACTGAACATGGAAGGGGCCCTGGGCCCGGTGGCTGCCAACCACAGTGCAGAACAGCACACGGCAGCCAATGGCAGAGCAGAACAGCACACAGCAGCCAATGGCAGAGCAGAACACCACACAGCAGCCAATGGCAGAGCAGAACTACAGAGGATGGCCCGCCTGTCAGTGTCACCTCAGCAGGAGCAGCCAGCAGCAGACAGGAATACTCAGCAGAGACCCAGCCGGACCAGACAGGCCCACAGACCAGCCTCTCTACCCCAGGACAGGAGTTCTTCCCTGGGCCACTCTGAGACAGACTCCTCCTCTTCCCCCTCCATCCCTGAGGTGGACCCCAAACTGTTCAGCAAGCGGAAGTACCGCACCTCATCACGCGTCATCTTCAGCGACGTACCCCCCTCTCACCACACCCTGGGGGGGGAGACAGGGGATGAGGAGGAAGGGGTGAGGGATGGGGGAGTGAGGGTGAGGCGGAGAGCGGGGGGTCAGCCCATGCACAGGGGGGAATACTCCGTGTGCGACAGCATCAGCGTGTGGTTGGGGAACCTGACCAAGGCCACAGACATCGCCGGCAACGAGGTGGAGGTTCTGCCAGAGGTGAAGATAGACAACGTCCGCAAGAGACAGTTCTTCTACGAGACCACCTGCCGTGTGGCCACACCCCCGGGGGGTGGAGCTGGGGCTGGGGGAGGGGCCAGTGGAGGCATTTCTAAAGCAGGGTGCCGCGGCATCGACAGCCGTCACTGGAACTCGTACTGCACCAACACGCACACGTACGTGCGCGCGCTCACCAAGTCCAAGGAGCAGACGGCGTGGAGGCTGATACGCATCAACGCAGCGTGTGTGTGTGTCCTCAGCCGCAAGTCCTGGAGGCACTGACCTCTCACCCCTAGGACTATGGACCCATATATATACACACACACACCAACAAACACCGATTGCACAGTCAGACACGTAAACAACCTTGAAACAGCCACTACAGATGTATTGTAGTGTTAGACTCCCCTCCCACACACAGACACACTCCCACACACAGACACACTCCCACACACAGACACACTCCCACACACAGACACACTCCCACACACAGACACACTCCCACACACAGACACACTCCCACACACAGACACACTCCCACACACAGACACACTCCCACACACAGACACACTCACCTGTATCCGACCAGCCCCTTCCCCTCTCCCTACCCTACCTCAGTCAGATTTCTGGTTCTTCTAACTTATGAGGACTGCATGTCATATTTATAGTTTATACAGTCGAATATATATTAAATAAGTGTATATATACAGTGCCTTCGATAACTATTCAGACCCCGTTGCCTTTTCAACATTTTCTTACATTACAGCCTTATTCGAAAATGAATCAAATAAAATAAATTGCTCATCTAACTACACACAATACCCCATAATGACAAAGTGAAAACAGGTTTGTAGACATTTTTGCAAATGTATTAAAATTCACAACAGAAATACCTTATTTACATAAGTATTCAGACCCTTTGATATGAGACTCGAAATTGAACCACCAAGACTCTTCCTAGAGCTGGCCGCCTGGCCTAACTAAGCAATCAGGAAAGAAGGGCCTTGGTCAGGGAGGTGACCAAGAACCCGATGGTCACTCTGACAGAGTAAGAGTTCCACATGTGGAGATGGGAGAACCTTCCAGAAGGACAACCATCTCTGCAGCACTCCACCAATCAGGCCTTTATGGAAGAGTGGTCAGATGGAAGCAGCTCCTCAGTAAAAGGCACATGACAGCCCACTTGGAGTTTGCCAAAAGGCACCTAAAGGACTGTCAGACCATAAGAAACAAGATTCTCTGGTCTGATGAAAACAAGATTGAACTCTTTGGCCTGAATACCAAGCATCACATCTGGAGGAAACCTAGCACCATCCCTAAGGTGAAACGTGGTGGCATCATCATGCTGTGGGGATGTTTTTCAGCAGCAGGGACTGGGAGACTAGTCAGGATCAAGGGGAAGATGAACAGAGCAAAGTACAGAGAGATCCTAGATGAAAACCTGCTCTGGAGTGCTGAGGACCTTAGACTGGGGCGAAGGTTCACCTTCCAACAGGACAACGACCCTAAGCACAAGTAAAGGGTCTGAAAACTTACTTAAATGTGATTTGTTTTATTTCATTATTTAAATATAAATTAGCAACAATTTCTGAAAAACGATTTTTTTACGGGGTATTGTGTGTAGATTGATGAAGGGGAAAACTATTTAATCCATTTTAGTGTAAGGCTGTAAAGTAACAACATGTGGAAAATGTCAAGGGGTTTGAATACCATCCGAAGGCACTGTACATCATGAATTCAACTTTTTGTTGTTGTTGATGATGATGCTGTTATTTATTAAACACTTCAGTACATGCCTGTCTCCTGTCTCCTGCCTCCTGCCTCCTCTCTCCTGCCTCCTGTCTTTTGTCTCCTGCCTCCTGTCTCCTGTCTTTTGTTTGTCTCCTGCCTCCTGTCTCCTGCCTCCTGTCTCCTGCCTCCTGTCTCCTGCCTCCTGTCTCCTGCATCCTGTCTCCTGCCTCCTGTCTCCTGTCTCCTGCCTCCTGTCTCCTGCCTCCTGTCTCCTGCATCCTGTCTCCTGCCTCCTGTCTCCTGTCTCCTGTCTCCTGCCTCCTGTCTCCTGTCTTTTGTCTCCTGCCTCCTGTCTCCTGCCTCCTGTCTCCTGCCTCCTGTCTCCTGCATCCTGTCTCCTGCCTCCTGTCTCCTGTCTCCTGTCTTTTGTCTCCTGCCTCCTGTCTCCTGCCTCCTGTCTTTTGTCTCCTGCCTCCTGTCTCCTGCCTCCTGTCTCCTGTCTCCTGCCTCCTGTCTCCTGTCTCCTGCCTCCTGTCTCCTGTCTCCTGCCTCCTGACTTTTGTCTCCTACCTCCTGTCTCCTGCCTCCTGTCTCCTATCTCCTGCCTCCTGTCTCGTGCCTCCTGCATTTTGTCTCCAGCCTCCTGCCTCCTGTCTCCTGCCTCCTGCCTCCTGTCTCCTGCCTCCTGCCTCCTGTCTCCAGCCTCCTGCCTCCTGTCTCCAGCCTCCTGCCTCCTGTCTCCAGCCTCCTGCCTCCTATCTCCTGCCTCCTGTCTCAGCCTCCTGCCTCTTGTCTCCAGCCTCCTGCCTCCTATCTCCTGCCTCCTGTCTCCAGCCTCCTGCCTCCTATCTCCTGCCTCCTATCTCCTGCCTCCTGTCTCCAGCCTCCTGTCTCCTATCTCCTGCCTCCTGTCTCGTGCCTCCTGCATTTTGTCTCCAGCCTCCTGTCTCCTGCCTCCTGTCTTCTGTCACATGGTTGAGGGATACAGATGATCTCTATTAATACCATGTGTGGTGTGCGTGTGAATGTGCATGCGTGCGTGTCAGAGAGGTGGAATCTCACCCTGGCCGTGTTGACCCGGCATAATACACACAACTTCCAGGAGAGATGGGATCACCAAGCTGCTCCTAGAACACCGGTAACCTGTCACCTTGGAGACCTTGGAGCACTGGGGGTGAACGGAGCCTTCCGGAATGGTGTTGGGAATGACGGAATGTCAGAGCTGTCACTGACGGTCAGCGAGGCTTCACAGAGGAAGAAGGGGAGGAGCATCAGCCTCATCGAATTTCATAAAAATGTAAATAGTGAAACATTAAAAAATATATCCTTTTTTAGATAAAACTATACTGAATATATTCACGTCAGCAGATAATTGATTAAAACAGACTGTTTTGTAATGAAGGTCTACAGTAGCCTCAACAGCACTCTGTAGGGTAGCACCATGGTGTAGTCGGAGGATAGCTCTAGCTTACATCCTCCTCTGGGTACATTGACTTCAATAACAAACCTAGGAGGCTCTTAGTTCTCACCCCTTCCATTGACTTACACAGTAATTATGACAACTTCATAAACTCCAACCTATCAGAGTTTTTGCAGCATGAATATATATGTTGTTCACCCAATCAAAGGATCAGATTTTGAGTCTAGTACTAATCAGGGGTATTTTCATTCCACCGATTCAGTTGCAGACCCTTTTTTCCAATATTCGCCTAAAAATGACATACCCAAATCTAACTGCCTGTAGCTCAGAACCCAAATCTAACTGCCTGTAGCTCAGAACCCAAATCTAACTGCCTGTAGCTCAGAACCCAAATCTAACTGCCTGTAGCTCAGAACCCAAATCTAACTGCCTGTAGCTCAGAACCCAAATCTAACTGCCTGTAGCTCAGAACCCAAATCTAACTGCCTGTAACTCAGAACCCAAATCTAACTGCCTGTAGCTCAGAACCCAAATCTAACTGCCTAGAGCTCAGGACCCAAATCTAACTGCCTGTAGCTCAGGACCCAAATCTAACTGCCTGTAGCTCAGAACCCAAATCTAACTGCCTGTAGCTCAGAACCCAAATCTAACTGCCTGTAACTCAGGACCCAAATCTAACTGCCTGTAGCTCAGAACCCAAATCTAACTGCCTGTAGCTCAGAACCCAAATCTAACTGCCTAGAGCTCAGGACCCAAATCTAACTGCCTGTAGCTCAGGACCCAAATCTAACTGCCTGTAGCTCAGAACCCAAATCTAACTGCCTGTAGCTCAGAACCCAAATCTAACTGCCTGTAACTCAGGACCCAAATCTAACTGCCTGTAGCTCAGAACCCAAATCTAACTGCCTGTAGCTCAGAACCCAAATCTAACTGCCTGTAGCTCAGAACCCAAATCTAACTGCCTGTAGCTCAGAACCCAAATCTAACTGCCTGTAGCTCAGGCCCTGAAGCAAGGATATGCAAGTTATTGGTACCATTTGAAAGGAAACACTTTGAAGTTTGTGGACATGTGAAATGAATGTAGGAGAATTTAACACATTAGATCTGGTAAAAGATAATACATAGGAAAAAAACTGTTTTTTTTGTACCATTATCTTCGTAGGAAAAAGGAAACTGCACACTGCTCTTGATAGTATCACTGATCTTTAATAAGCTTACGTCTCGGCCTCACAGCCTTCTCCAAAGCTCCTGACGATGGCTGTGAGGTCGATACTGTTGCCATGCACCTGCAAATAAGATTGCTCAGATGTGTGAGTGCCTTTTGAATTTTGTACCATCATCTTTGAAATGCAAGAGAAAGACCATGATGCATTATTCCAGCCCAGGTGCAATGTAGATTTTGGCCACTAAATGGCAGCAGTGTGCGCGCAATATTTTAGACTGATCCAATGAACCATTGCATTTCTGTTCAAAAGGTTGTATCAAGACTGCCCAAATGTGCCTAATTGGTTAATTAATAACTTTTCAAGTTGATAACTGTGCACTCTCCTCAAACAATAGCATGGTATTATTTCACTGTCATAGCTTCTGTAAATGTGACAGTGTAGTTAGATTAACAAGAGTTTAAACATTCTGCCAATATTAGATACGTCTATGTCCTGGGAAATCTTCTTGTTACTTACAACCTCATGCTAATCACATTAGCTCAACTGTCCTGCGGGTGGGACACCAATCTGTAGAGAGTTAGAGGTTTTAAATGGCAGCAAACAGAACTAAAATCAGGGAGGGATCTACCTGAATTTGAACAGAATAAACTCTTGTTTCAATTGCAAAACTCTCCGGTTGTGATCCAGGCTGATCCAGGCTGATCCAGGCTGATCCAGACTGATCCAGGCTGGATCACAACCGGCAATGATTGGGAGTCCCACAGGGCGGCGCACAATTGGCCCAGCGTCGTCCGGGTTTGGCCGGTGTAGGCCGTCATTGTAAATGAGAATTTGTTCTTAACTGACTTGCCCAGTTAAATAAAGGTTCCATTAAAAAGAGATATGTAAAAGAACATTGATTACTTACATTTATATATTGACCTATGCTGTAAACTTTCATTTGTAGTCCAGGTTGTTAAATCTGTCCTATCTGTATAGGACGGATTTAAGTATCAAGTGTAGTATCTAAGCCTATCATGTAGTATGTAAGCCTATCATCTATCTCAACCTATCATGTTGTATCTAAACCTATCAGGTAGTATCTAAACCTATCAGGTAGTATCTAAACCTATCAGGTAGTATCTAAACCTATCATGTAGTATCTAAACCTATCATGTATCTAAACCTATCATGTAGTATCTAAACCTATCAGGTAGTATCTAAACCTATCATGTTGTATCTAAACCTATCATGTAGTATCTAAACCTATCATGTATCTAAACCTATCATGTAGTATCTAAACCTATCATGTTGTATCTAAACCTATCAGGTAGTATCTAAACCTATCAGGTAGTATCTAAACCTATCAGGTAGTATCTAAACCTATCATGTTGTATCTAAACCTATCATGTAGTATCTAAACCTATCATGTATCTAAACCTATCATGTATCTAAACCTATCATGTATCTAAACCTATCATGTATCTAAACCTATCATGTAGTATCTAAACCTATCATGTAGTATCTAAACCTATCATGTAGTATCTAAACCTATCATGTATCTAAACCTAGCATTTAGTATCTAAACCTATCATGTAGTATCTAAACCTATCATGTATCTAAACCTATCATGTAGTATCTAAACCTATCATGTATCTAAACCTAGCATTTAGTATCTAAACCTATCATGTAGTATCTAAACCTATCATGTAGTATCTAAACCTATCATGTATCTAAACCTAGCATTTAGTATCTAAACCTATCATGTAGTATCTAAACCTATCATGTATCTAAACCTAGCATTTAGTATCTAAACCTATCATGTATCTAAACCTAGCATTTAGTATCTAAACCTATCATGTATCTAAACCTATCATGTATCTAAACCTAGCATTTAGTATCTAAACCTATCATGTATCTAAACCTAGCATTTAGTATCTAAACCTATCATGTAGTATCTAAACCTATCATGTATCTAAACCTAGCATTTAGTATCTAACCTATCATGTAGTATCTAAACCTATCGTTTATCTAAACCTATCATGTAGTATCTAAACCTATCATGTAGTATCTAAACCTATCATGTATCTAAACCTATCGTTTATCTAAACCTATCATGTAGTATCTAAACCTATCGTTTATCTAAACCTATCATGTAGTATCTAAACCTATCATGTATCTAAACCTATTGTTTATCTAAACCTATCATGTAGTATCTAAACCTATCATGTAGTATCTAAACCTATCATGTAGTATCTAAACCTATCATGTATCTAAACCTATCGTTTATCTAAACCTATCATGTAGTATCTAAACCTATCATGTAGTATCTAAACCTATCGTGTAGTATCTAAACCTATCGTTTATCTAAACCTATCATGTAGTATCTAAACCTATCATGTAGTATCTAAACCGATCATGTAGTATCTAAACCTATCATGTAGTATCTAAACCTATCATGTAGTATCTAAACCTATCGTTTATCTAAACCTATCATGTAGTATCTAAACCTATCAGGTAGTATCTAAACCGATCATGTATCTAAACCGATCATGTATCAACAACAGAAATCTCTTAATTAAAATTCCTCAAACATACATGTATCTCATGCCGTTTTAAAGGTAATCTTGTTGTTAATCCCACCACAGTGTCTGATTTCAAATATGCTTTACAGCAAAAGCCCCACAAACGATTATGTTAGGTCACCACATGGCTACAGAAAAACACAGCCGTTTTTCCAGCCAAAGATTTTCCAGCCAGAGTCACAAAAAGCACAAATAGATATAAAACTAAATCACTAACCTTTGATGATCTTCATCAGATGACACTAAATAGGCCATGGTAACAAAGTAATTACAATATAGCAATTAAACCCTGGAATGGTAGAATGTGCAGAAGATGAATGTGCAAGTAAAGATACTGGGGGCACAGGAGCAAGATAAATAAATAAATACAGTATGGGGATTAAGTAGTTGGATGGGCTATATACAGATGGGCTATGTACAGGTGCAGTGATCTGTGAGCTGCTCTGACAGCTGGTGCTTAAAGCTAGTGAGGGAGATATGTCTCCAGCTTCAGTGATTTTTGCCGTTCATTCCAGTCCATTGGCAGCAGAGAACTGGAAGGAAAGGCGGCCAAAGGAAGAATTGGCTTTGGGGGTGACTAGAGAGATATACCTGCTGGAGCGCGTGCTACAGGTGGGTGCTGCTATGGTGACCAGTGAGCTGAGATAAGGCAGGGCTTTGCCTAGCAGAGACTTGTAGATGACCTGGAGCCAGTGGGTTTGGCGACGAGTATGAAGTGAGGGCTAACCAACGAGAGCGTACAGGTCGCAATGGTGGGTAGTATATGGGGCTTTGGTGACAAAACGGATGGCACTGTGATAGACTGCATCCAATTTGTTGAGTAGAGTGTTGGAGGCTATTTTGTAAATGACATCGCCGAAGTCGAGGATCGGTAGGATAGTCAGTTTTATGAGGGTATGTTTGGCAGCATGAGTGAAGGATGCTTTGTTGCGAAAACTTGTGTAAACTTGGCATTAGAAAATCTTAACAGTAAAATCTTAATTTGACCTCTCAGCTTCCCTATCTAATCTAAAAATCTCAAATAGAAAACTGAAGAAAATGAACAACAATGACAAATGGTTTGATGAAGAATGCAAAAATCTAAGAAAGAAATTGAGAAACCTGTCCAACCAAAAACATAGAGACCAGGAAAACAGGAGTCTACGCCTTCACTATGGTGAATCACAGAAATGCACGACGGAAAAGAAGGAACAGCACGTCAGAAATCAGCTCAATGTAATTGAAGACTAACCACTTCTGGGAAAATTGGAAAACACTAAACAAACAACAACATGAAGAGTTATCTATCCAAAATGGAGATGTGTGGGTAAACCACTTCTCCAATCCTTTTCTCACCCGAATTGACAAAGAAACCAAAACAAAGGCAAAGCACCTAGATCTTCTGCACAGGTTCTGCCAGACCTGGGCCCTGTCAGACCTGGGCCCTGCCAGACCTGGGCCCTGTCAGACCTGGGCCCTGTCAGACCTGGGCCCTGCCAGACCTGGGCCCTGCCAGACCTGGGCCCTGTCAGGCCTGGGCCCTGTCAGACCTGGGCCCTGCCAGACCTGGGCCCTGTCAGACTTGGGCCCTGTCAGACCTGGGCCCTGCCAGACCTGGGCCCTGTCAGACCTGGGCCCTGTCAGACCTGGGCCCTGTCAGACCTGGGCCCTGCCAGACCTGGGCCCTGTCAGACCTGGGCCCTGCCAGACCTGGGCCCTGTCAGACCTGGGCCCTGCCAGACCTGGGCTCTGACAGACCTGGGCCCTGTCAGACCTGGGCCCTGCCAGACCTGGGCCCTGTCAGACCTGGGCCCTGCCAGACCTGGGCCCTGTCAGACCTGGGCCCTGTCAGACCTGGGCCCTGTCAGACCTGGGTTCTGTCAGACCTGGGCCCTGACAGTAAATCTCATTAAGATCAAAATAATGGTGTTCCAAAAAAGGTCCAGTCGCCAGGAGCACAAATACAAATTCCATCTAGACACTGTTGCCATAGAGCACACAAAAAAACGATACATACCTCGGCCTAAACATCAGCACCACAGGTAACTTCCACAAAGCTGTGGACGATCTGAGAGACAAGGCAAGAAGGGCCTCTATGCCATCAAAAAGAACATAAAATTTGACATACCAATTAGGATCTGGCTAAAAATACTTGAATCAGTTATAGAACCCATTGCCCTTTATGGTTGTGAGGTCTGTGGTCTGCTCACCAAACAAGAATTCACAGTATGGGACAAATACCAAATTGAGACTCTGCATGAAGAATTCTGCAAAAATATCCTCTGTGTACAACGTAGAACACCGAATAATGCCTGCAGAGCAGAATTAGGCCGATACCCACTAATTATCAACATCCAGAAAAGAGACGTTAAATTTTACAACCACCTAAAAGGAAACGATTCCCAAACCTTCCATAACAAAGCCATCACCTACAGAGAAATGAACCTAAGGGTATGCTAAGCAAGCTGGTCCTGGGGCTCTGTTCACAAACACAAACAGACCCCACAGAGCCCCAGGACAGCAACACAATTAGACCCAACCAAATCATGAGAAAACAAAAAGATAATTACTTGACACATTGGAAAGAATTAACAAAAAAACAGAGCAAACTAGAATGCTATTTGGTCCTAAACACAGAGTACACAGTAGCAGAATACCTGACCACTCTGACTGACCCAAAATTAAGGATTAAGCTTTGATTATGTACAGACTCAGTGAGCATAGCTTTGCTATTGAGAAAGGCCGCCGTAGACAGACCTGGCTCTCAAGAGAAGACAGGCTATGTACTCACTGCCCACATAATGAAATGGAAACTGAGCTGCACTTCCTAACCTCCTGCCCAATGTATGACCATATTAGAAAGACATATTTCCCTCAGATAACACAGATCCACAAAGAATTCGAAAACAAAGCCAATTTTGAGAAACTCCCATATCTACTGGGTGAAAGTCCACAGTGTGCCATCACAGCAGCAAGATTTGGGACCTGTTGCCACAAGAAAAGGGCAACCAGTGAAGAACAAACACCATTGTAAATACAACCCATATTTATGTTTACTTATTTTCCCTTTTGTACTTTAACCATTTGTACATCATTACAACACTGTATATAGACATAATATGACATTTGAAATGTCTTTATTCTTTGGGAACTTCTGTGAGTGTAATGTTTACTGTTCATTTTTATTGTTTATTTCACTTTTGTATATTATCAACTCACTTGCTTTGCAATGTTAACATGTTTCTCATGCATTAAAGCCCCTTGAATTGAATTGAAATTGTGAGAGGTAGAGATAGAGGTAGAGATAGAGATAGAGGTAGAGGTAGAGGTAGAGATAGAGGTAGAGGTAGAGGTAGAGGTAGAGGTAGAGATAGAGGTAGAGGTAGAGGTAGAGATAGAGGTAGAGGTAGAGGTAGAGATAGAGGTAGAGAGCGAGAGAGCGAGAGAGAGAGCGAGAGAGAGAGAGACAGAGACAGATAGAGAGGTAGAGAGAGAGGTAGGTAGGTACATAGATAGAGAAAGGACAGACACAGAGAGAGAGGTCATGAGCAGATGAGCTCCTGAATTTTTAAGCATGTTCTTAATAAAAGACAGATTTAGAATTAGATCAACTTGGATTTTTTGGGCAGGGACATATACAGGATACTACCTTCCACAACATAACATTCACTCCAAAAACTCAAAACCTACAACCTGATTTTGGACGGAATTACGGAATCACCTGGAAGGCCCAAGCTATAGAGCAAATGCTCTGGCAAACAAACTGAAAACACCATCCAACCTGGAACTGAGTGAGTTTAGTCTGAAGCTGTATTTTATATTCAAAACCCAAGAAGAAGAGTTACAGTGATATATTTTACTTTAAAAGGACTGAATGCTAAGTCAGGCTACCAAGCCTGCTAGGACAAAGACATTCAGCTTCAACTAGCACTGACGTGTCAGATTTTTAATTTTACCTTTATTTAACCAGGCAAGTCAGTTAAGAACAAATTCTTATTTTCAATGACAGTGGGTTAACTGCCTGTTCAGGGGCAGAATGACAGATTTGTACCTTGTCGGACTAGTAACCTTCCGGTTACTAGTCCAACGCTCTAACCACTAGGTTACCCTGCCGCCCCAGATGAGAGGTGTCAGAGCCCTTTAGCCCAACAATGGCAGGAGAATCCAACCGGCTACCCCAAACCAAATGCGGAGGGCATTGAAGCTGCCCCCCGCTGTTCAGAGGTAATTAAAATACAGTACCCTGTGTATGTAAAGAATGATAAGGCAAGAAAAGAAATGAAGCTCGTTATGGAAAATCAAGAGACACTTTCTGCTGACTGTTATAAAAAATGGGAACATAAGCAACTTACTTTTCCACACAGACCATCCCCTGTTAGTGTTATATTAACCAGACCATCCCCTGGCACAGTGTTATATTAACCAGACCATCCCCTGGTACAGTGTTATATTAACCCGACCATCCCCTGGTACAGTGCTATATTAACCAGACCATCCCCTGGCACAGTGCTATATTAACCAGACCATCCCCTGGTACAGTGCTATATTAACCAGACCATCCCCTGGTACAGTGCTATATTAACCAGACCATCCCCTGGTACAGTGCTATATTAACCAGACCATCCCCTGGTACAGTGCTATATTAACCAGACCATCCCCTGGTACAGTGCTATATTAACCAGACCATCCCCTGGCACAGTGCTATATTAACCAGACCATCCCCTGGCACAGTGCTATATTAACCAGACCATCCCCTGGTACAGTGCTATATTAACCAGACCATCCCCTGGTACAGTGCTATATTAACCAGACCATCCCCTGGTACAGTGCTATATTAACCAGACCATCCCCTGGTACAGTGCTATATTAACCAGACCATCCCCTGGTACAGTGTTATATTAACCAGACCATCCCCTGGTACAGTGTTATATTAACCAGACCATCCCCTGGTATCCCCCATCCCCTGGCACAGTGCTATATTAACCAGACCATCCCCTGGCACAGTGCTATATTAACCAGACCATCCCCTGGCACAGTGCTATATTAACCAGACCATCCCCTGGCACAGTGCTATATTAACCAGACCATCCCCTGGCATGACACAGTGCTATATTAACCAGACCATCCCCTGGTATGACACAGTGCTATATTAACCAGACCATCCCCTGGTACAGTGCTATATTAACCAGACCACCTCCTGGTACAGTGTTATATTAACCAGACCACCTCCTGTCATGGCACAGTGCTATATTAACCAGACCATCCCCTGGTACAGTGTTATATTAACCAGACCATCCCCTGGTACAGTGTTATATTAACCAGACCATCCCCTGGTACAGTGCTATATTAACCAGACCATCCCCTGGTACAGTGCTATATTAACCAGACCATCCCCTGGTACAGTGCTATATTAACCAGACCATCCCCTGACACAGTGCTATATTAACCAGACCATCCCCTGGCATAGTGCTATATTAACCAGACCATCCCCTGGTACAGTGCTATATTAACCAGACCATCCCCTGGTATAGTGCTATATTAACCAGACCATCCCCTGGCACAGTGCTATATTAACCAGACCATCCCCTGGTACAGTGCTATAGACCATCCCCTGGTACAGTGCAGACCATCCCCTGGCACAGTGCTATATTAACCAGACCATCCCCTGGCACAGTGCTATATTAACCAGACCATCCCCTGGTACAGTGCTATATTAACCAGACCATCCCCTGGCATGGTACAGTGCTATATTAACCAGACCATCCCCTGGCATGGTACAGTGCTATATTAACCAGACCATCCCCTGGTACAGTGCTATATTAACCAGACCATCCCCTGGTACAGTGCTATATTAACCAGACCATCCCCTGGCACAGTGCTATATTAACCAGACCATCCCCTGGCACAGTGCTATATTAACCAGACCATCCCCTGTTACAGTGCTATATTAACCAGACCATCCCCTGGCACAGTGCTATATTAACCAGACCATCCCCTGTTAGTGCCAAATTAACCAGACCATCCCCTGGCACAGTGCTATATTAACCAGACCATCCCCTGACACAGTGCTATATTAACCAGACCATCCCCTGGCATGGCACAGTGCTATATTAACCAGACCATCCCCTGGCATGGCACAATGCTATATTAACCAGACCATCCCCTGGTATGGCACAGTGCTATATTAACCAGACCATCCCCTGGCATAGCACAGTGCTATATTAACCAGACCATCCCCTGGTACAGTGCTATATTAACCAGACCATCCTCTGGCATAGCACAGTGCTATATTAACCAAATCAAATCAAATCAAATCAAATGTTATTTGTCACATACACATGGTTAGCAGATGTTAATGCGAGTGTAGCGAAATGCTTGTGCTTCTAGTTCCGACAATGCAGTAATAACGAGTAATAACAAGTAATCTAACTAACAATTCCAAAAAACTACTGTCTTATACACAGTGTAAGGGGATAAAGAATATGTACATAAGGATATATGAATGAGTGATGGTACAGAGCAGCATAGGCAAGATACAGTAGATGATATCGAGTACAGTATATACATATGAGATGAGTATGTAAACCAAGTGGCATAGTTAAAGTGGCTAGTGATACATGTATTACATAAGGATGCAGTCAATGATATAGAGTACAGTATCTACGTATGCATATGAGATGAATAATGTAGGGTAAGTAACATTATATAAGGTAGCATTGTTTAAAGTGGCTAGTGATATATTTACATCATTTCCCATCAATTCCCATTATTAAAGTGGCTGAAGTAGAGTCAGTGTCATTGACAGTGTGTTGGCAGTAGCCACTCAATGTTAGTGGTGGCTGTTTAACAGTCTGATGGCCTTGAGATAGAAGCTGTTTTTCAGTCTCTCGGTCCCAGCTTTGATGCACCTGTACTGACCTCGCCTTCTGGATGACAGCGGGGTGAACAGGCAGTGGCTCGGGCTCGGGTGGTTGATGTCCTTGATGATCTTTATGGCCTTCCTGTAGCATCGGGTGGTGTAGGTGTCCTGGAGGGCAGGTAGTTTGCCCCCCTGGTGATGCGTTGTGCAGACCTCACTACCCTCTGGAGAGCCTTACGGTTGAGGGCGGTGCAGTTGCCATACCAGGCGGTGATACAGCCCGCCAGGATGCTCTCGATTGTGCATCTGTAGAAGTTTGTGAGTGCTTTTGGTGACAAGCCGAATTTCTTCAGCCTCCTGAGGTTGAAGAGGCGCTGCTGCGCCTTCCTCACGATGCTGTCTGTGTGAGTGGACCAATTCAGTTTGTCTGTGATGTGTATGCCGAGGAACTTAAAACTTGCTACCCTCTCCACTACTGTTCCATCAATGTGGAAAGGGAGGTGCTCCCTCTGCTGTTTCCTGAAGTCCACAGTCATCTCCTTTGTTTTGTTGATGTTGAGTGTGAGGTTATTTTCCTGACACCACACTCCGAGGGCCCTCACCTCCTCCCTGTAGGCCGTCTCGTCGTTGTTGGTAATCAAGCCTACCACTGTTGTGTCGTCCGCAAACTTGATGATTGAGTTAGAAGCGTGCGTGGCCACGCAGTCGTGGGTGAACAGGGAGTACAGGAGAGGGCTCAGAACGCACCCTTGTGGGGCCCCAGTGTTGAGGATCAGCGGGGAGGAGATGTTGTTGCCTACCCTCACCACCTGGGGGCGGCCCGTCAGGAAGTCCAGTACCCAGTTGCACAGGGCATGGGTCGAGACCCAGGGTCTCGAGCTTGATGACGAGCTTGGAGGGTACTATGGTGTTGAATGCCGAGCTGTAGTCGATGAACAGCATTCTCACATAGGTATTCCTCTTGTCCAGATGGGTTAGGGCAGTGTGCAGTGTGGTTGAGATTGCATCGTCTGTGGACCTATTTGGGCGGTAAGCAAATTGGAGTGGGTCTAGGGTGTCAGGTAGGGTGGAGGTGATATGGTCCTTGACTAGTCTCTCAAAGCACTTCATGATGACGGATGTGAGTGCTACGGGCGGTAGTCGTTTAGCTCAGTTACCTTAGCTTTCTTGGGAACAGGAACAATGGTGGCCCTCTTGAAGCATGTGGGAACAGCAGACTGGTATAGGGATTGATTGAATATGTCCGTAAACACACCGGCCAGCTGGTCTGCGCATGCTCTGAGGGGTATATACTGGGGATGCCGTCTGGGCCTGCAGCCTTGCGAGGGTTAACACGTTTAAATGTCTTACTCACTTTGGCTGCAGTGAAGGAGAGACCGCATGTTTTCGTTGCAGGCCGTGTCAGTGGCACTGTATTGTCCTCAAAGCGGGCAAAAAGTTATTTAGTCTGCCTGGGAGCAAGACATCCTGGTCCGTGACTGGGCTGGGTTTCTTCCTGTAGTCCGTGATTGACTGTAGACCCTGCCACATGCCTCTTGTGTCTGAGCCGTTGAATTGAGATTCTACTTTGTCTCTGTACTGGCGCTTAGCTTGTTTGATAGCCTTGCGGAGGAATAGCTGCACTGTTTGTATTCAGTCATGTTACCAGACACCTTGCCCTGATTAAAAGCAGTGGTTCGCGCCTTCAGTTTCACACGAATGCTGCCATCAATCCACGGTTTCTGGTTAGGGAATGTTTTAATCGTTGCTATGGGAACGACATCTTCAACGCACGTTCTAATGAACTCGCACACCAAATCAGCGTATTCGTCAATGTTGTTGTCTGACGCAATACGAAACATCTCCCAGTCCACGTGATGGAAGCAGTCTTGGAGTGTGGAGTCAGCTTGGTCGGACCAGCGTTGGACAGACCTCAGCGTGGGAGCCTCTTGTTTTAGTTTCTGTCTGTAGGCAGGGATCAACAACCACACCCACAGAGAAGCCAACAGAACAGCCCACTAGAGAGGTGACCACACCCACAGAGAAGCCAACAGAACAGCCCACTAGAGAGGTGGCCACCCTCACAGAGAAGCCAACAGAACAGCCCACTAGAGAGGTGACCACACCCCAGAGAAGCCAAAAGAACAGCCCACTAGAGAGGTGACCACACCCACAGAGAAGCCAGCAGAACAGCCCACTAGAGAGGTGGCCACCCTCACAGAGAAGCCAGCAGAACAGCCCACTAGAGAGGTGACCACACCCACAGAGAAGCCAACAGAACAGCCCACTAGGGTGACCACACCCACAGAAAAGCCAGCAGAACAGCCCACTAGGAGGTGACCACACCCACAGAGAAGCCAACAGAACAGCCCACTAGAGAGGTGACCACACTCACAGAGAAGCCAACAGAACAGCCCACTAGAGAGGTGACCACACCCACAAAGAAGCCAACAGAACAGCCCACTAGAGAGGTGGCCACCCTCACAGAGAAGCCAACAGAACAGCCCACTAGAGAGGTGACCACACCCACAGAGAAGCCAACAGAACAGCCCACTAGAGAGGTGACCACACCCACAGAGAAGCCAGCAGAACAGCCCACTAGAGGTGGCCACACCCACAGAGAAGGCCCACCTGGGCCTGCAGCAACAGAACAGCCCACTAGAGAGGTGACCACACCCACAGAGAAGCCAACAGAACAGCCCACTAGAGAGGTGACCACACCCACAGAGAAGCCAACAGAACAGCCCACTAGAGAGGTGACCACACCCACAGAGAAGCCAGCAGAACAGCCCACTAGAGAGGTGGCCACCCTCACAGAGAAGCCAGCAGAACAGCCCACTAGAGAGGTGACCACACCCACAGAGAAGCCAACAGAACAGCCCACTAGAGAGGTGACCACACCCACAGAGAAGCCAACAGAACAGCCCACTAGAGAGGTGACCACACCCACAGAGAAGCCAACAGAACAGCCCACTAGAGAGGTGACCACACCCACAGAGAAGCCAGCAGAACAGCCCACTAGAGAGGTGGCCACCCTCACAGAGAAGCCAGCAGAACAGCCCACTAGAGAGGTGACCACACCCACAGAGAAGCCAACAGAACAGCCCACTAGAGAGGTGACCACACCCCCAGAGAAGCCAACAGAACAGCCCACTAGAGAGGTGACCACACCCACAGAGAAGCCAACAGAACAGCCCACTAGAGAGGTGGCCACCCTCACAGAGAAGCCAACAGAACAGCCCACTAGAGAGGTGGCCACCCCAACAGAGAAGCCAACAGAACAGCCCACTAGAGAGGTGACCACACCCACAGAGAAGCCAACAGAACAGCCCACTAGAGAGGTGACCACACCCACAGAGAAGCCAACAGAACAGCCCACTAGAGAGGTGACCACACCCACAGAGAAGCCAGCAGAACAGCCCACTAGAGAGGTGGCCACCCTCACAGAGAAGCCAGCAGAACAGCCCACTAGAGAGGTGACCACACCCACAGAGAAGCCAACAGAACAGCCCACTAGAGAGGTGACCACACCCACAGAGAAGCCAACAGAACAGCCCACTAGAGAGGTGGCCACACCCACAGAGAAGCCAACAGAACAGCCCACTAGAGAGGTGGCCACACCCACAGAGAAGCCAACAGAACAGCCCACTAGAGAGGTGGCCACCCCAACAGAGAAGCCAGCAGAACAGCCCACTAGAGAGGTGGCCACACCCACAGAGAAGCCAACAGAACAGCCCACTAGAGAGGTGACCACACCCACAGAGAAGCCAACAGAACAGCCCACTAGAGAGGTGACCACACCCACAGAGAAGCCAGCAGAACAGCCCACTAGAGAGGTGGCCACCCTCACAGAGAAGCCAGCAGAACAGCCCACTAGAGAGGTGACCACACCCACAGAGAAGCCAACAGAACAGCCCACTAGAGAGGTGACCACACCCCCAGAGAAGCCAACAGAACAGCCCACTAGAGAGGTGACCACACCCACAGAGAAGCCAACAGAACAGCCCACTAGAGAGAAGGCCACCCTCACAGAGAAGCCAACAGAACAGCCCACTAGAGAGGTGGCCACCCCAACAGAGAAGCCAACAGAACAGCCCACTAGAGAGGTGACCACACCCACAGAGAAGCCAACAGAACAGCCCACTAGAGAGGTGACCACACCCACAGAGAAGCCAACAGAACAGCCCACTAGAGAGGTGACCACACCCACAGAGAAGCCAGCAGAACAGCCCACTAGAGAGGTGGCCACCCTCACAGAGAAGCCAGCAGAACAGCCCACTAGAGAGGTGACCACACCCACAGAGAAGCCAACAGAACAGCCCACTAGAGAGGTGACCACACCCACAGAGAAGCCAACAGAACAGCCCACTAGAGAGGTGGCCACACCCACAGAGAAGCCAACAGAACAGCCCACTAGAGAGGTGGCCACACCCACAGAGAAGCCAACAGAACAGCCCACTAGAGAGGTGGCCACCCCAACAGAGAAGCCAGCAGAACAGCCCACTAGAGAGGTGGCCACACCCACAGAGAAGCCAACAGAACAGCCCACCTCAGCTCCTGACAAAAGTTTCGACACCATAGCAGAACAGTCCACCCCTGACCAGAGTGTCGAAATCACAGCGGGACAGACAAATGAAGAACACCAAGCCCCTCTGATCACCCCCTGTCAGCCACCCTGATAGCCATCCTGACAACCCCCCCTCCCCCTCACCCACTGAGGACATACACAAGACACAGATTGTACTCCTTATGGACTCAAACGGGAAATATATATAAGAAAAGAAGAAAAAAATCTCACACTTTGAGTGCCTAATCTCTGGTGGTCAAACACCCAGCGCGCCCTAGACTTTCTGTCTGAGGACCAGCTAGGGTCACCCAGTCACATAATAATACACACAGGCACAAACGACCTGAGAGCACAGCAGGAAAGGGTGGCCACAGCACTGAAGGGAGTGATTGAAAAAGCGTCTACTTTCCCCAACGCACAAGTTGTTATATGCACCCTGCTGCCACAAAATAACTTCCACCCTGCTACCATAGAGTGGGTAAACGCAAGTATTTCCCGTGACTGTGCCTCAAAACCAAATGTTTTCCTGGCCCACCACTCCACCCTGGATTTGAACAGCCTTTACTACCAGGTCCACCTATACCTACACATAGAGGTCCCACGGGGAGAGGACCTACATCCAGACCACAAAACCACCAGCCACATCCACATCCGCACCTCAACCAATCAACACCCCCCCAAGTCAACCATGCCCACACTCCATTTAGGCCCCCTCAGATCAGACCCATGCCCCTCCTGCCCACCCCACCCCATGCCCTCCACTCCCACAAAGAGGGCCTCAATAGGAAAGTCATACATAGTCCAGGCAAACAGGCCCAACCCCTACTCTTACACGAGCCCAAGCCAATGGCATGTACCAGATGCTCAGCAGGCTCTGCTCACACTTACTGGCCTGAGGCCAAACCACACAACTAACAACATTGGACACTTTATGGAACACAAAGCCTTCACCATCTCACCCTGTGATATCCAAGACCCAAGGTCATCTGCATTTGGCCTAAAGAGCAGGAACCTGGACTACAGTATGGAGGCAATGGACCAACTGGTTGCCCTTTAGGTGCCTTTTGGCAGTAGATAACCTAAACAGTAGATTTGACCACTCAGCTTCCCTATCAAATCTAAACATTTCAAACAGAAAACTGTAGAAAATGAACAATGACAAATGGCTTGATGAAGAATGCAACTACCTAAGAAATAAATAGAGAAACCTGTCCAACCAAAAACATAGAGACCCAGAAAACCTGAGTCTACGCCTTCACTATGGTGAATCACTGAAACAATACAGAAATGCACCACGGAAAAAGAAGGAACAGCACATAAGTAAGGACCGATGCTGGGAGATGAGAAGCAAGTACAGGGAGTGAACATTTAATGGATAAGAGACAAGAAACAAACAATGTCTGGACAATATAAAATGTAACAACATCAATGCTGACACGGTGAAAAAACTGAGGAGCAGACAGATATAGAGGGGCAATTAACATAGTAATGGAGTCCAGGTGAGTCCAATATCGCGCAGATGCGCGTAAATAATGGTGACAGGTGTGCATAATGGACTAATATGGGAGCTGTGGTGAAGCGATGCTTGAGGTCCAGGAACGCCCGGTCAGCAGCTGGGGATGAACGGAACCTTGGGAGAGGTGAGCGCAGAAAGGGGGGAAGCCAGGGTGCTGTAACCTTGGATAAAGCGGCGATAGAAATGGGAAAATCCCAGGAAGCGTTGCAGCTGCATTCTGGACGTAGGTTGGGGCCAATCCATCACCTTTTCGGGATCCATCTGCACATTTCCCGCAGCGATGACGTAACCAAGGAAGGAGATGGTGGAGAAATGGAATTCACACTTTTTCCGGCTTTCACAAAAAGCTGGTTCTCCAGGAGACGCTGAAGGACCCGTCGGATGTGTTCTTGGGGTGAGCGGGAGAAAACGAGGATGTCGTCGAGGTAGACGAACACAAACCGATTCAGCATGTTTCCGAGAACGTTGTTAACCAGCGTCTGGAATACAGCTGGAGCGTTGGTCAGACTAAATGGCATAACCAGATATTTTTAGTGTCCGCTGGCCGTGTTGATGGCAGTCTTCCACTCCCCTTCCCGCATCCACACCAGATGGTAGGTGTTCCGCAGGTCCAACTTGGAGAAAATGGTGGCCCCCTGGAGTGGCTCGAAGGTTGAGGCGATGAGTGGTATCGTGTAACGGTTCTTAACCGAGATGTCATTGAGTCCCCGGTAGTCGATGCACTGGAAAAACCCTGCGCCGGCAGGGGAGGCAGAAGGACGGATACACCCAGCAGTCCTTGATGTAGGTCCCCATAGCCTTGGTCTCCAGACCCGACAGTGAATACAGTCGTCATTGGGGTGGAATGGTGCTTGGGAGAAGTACGATCCCACAGTCATAAGGTTGATGTGGAGGAAGCGAAGTGGCCCGGGCCTTGCTGAAAAGCCCCCGGAGGTCCTGGTACTCCGTGGGAACAGCGGAGAGGTCTGAGGCTACTTCTGAGCCCACAGGAAGACTTCCCGTAGCAGGCTGTGTCGACTTCAGGCAATGGGATCCAAACCATGAAAGAGAGAGAGAGCGAGAGAGAAAGAGAGGAGAGTATGAGGGGAAGGTATGGAGAGTGAGAGAGAGAGAGAGTGAGAGAGAGAGAGAGAGAGAGAGAGAGAGAGAGAGAGGGAGGGAGGGGTAGGTATGAGAGCTTTTCAAGTTATACAACTTAAAAAATACAGTATGATAAGTTTTGGGATTAATTAAAGAAATACCAAAAGATCAGTTTTGAGTGGAGTTTTCCTGTAAACTGGAGAAAGGGGAAGAGGGGGAGGATAGACAGGAAATGGAACAAGGTAAATTCCACATGGTCACATGGTTAAACTCAAAGGGTTAAGGTTAGATATTAATTCAGAGTGGTTAAGGTTAGGTATTAATTCATAGTGGTTAAGGTTAGGTATTAATTCATAGTGGTTAAGGTTAGGTATTAATTCAGAGTGGTTAAGGTTAGGTATTAATTCAGAGTGGTTAAGGTTAGGTATTAATTCAGGTGGTTAAGGTTAGGTATTAATTCAGTGGTTAGTTAGGTTTCAGAGGGTTAGGTTATATTAATTCAGAGTGGTTAAGGTTAGGTATTAATTCAGAAGGTTAGGTATTAATTCATAGTGGTTAAGGTTAGGTATTAATTCAGTGGTTAGTTAGGTATTAATTCATAGTTTAAGGTTAGGTATTAATTCAGAGTGGTTAAGGTTAGATATTAATTCAGAGTGGTTAAGGTTAGGTATTAATTCATAGTGGTTAAGGTTAGGTATTAATTCAGAGTGGTTAAGGTTAGGTATTAATTCAGAGTGGTTAAGGTTAGGTATTAATTCATAGTGGTTAAGGTTAGGTATTAATTCATAGTGGTTAAGGTTAGGTATTAATTCATAGTGGTTAAGGTTAGGTATTAATTCATAGTGGTTAAGGTTAGGTATTCATTCAGAGTGGTTAAGGTTAGGTATTAATTCATAGTGGTTAAGGTTAGGTATTAATTCAGAGTTGTTAAGGTTAGGTATTAATTCAGAGTGGTTAAGGTTAGGTATTAATTCATAGTGGTTAAGGTTAGGTATTAATTCATAGTGGTTAAGGTTAGGTATTCATTCAGAGTGGTTAAGGTTAGGTATTCATTCAGAGTGGTTAAGGTTAGGTATTAATTCATAGTGGTTAAGGTTAGGTATTCATTCAGAGTGGTTAAGGTTAGGTATTCATTCAGAGTGGTTAAGGTTAGGTATTAATTCATAGTGGTTAAGGTTAGATATGAATTCAGAGTGGTTAAGGTCAGGTATTCATTCAGAGTGGTTAAGGTTAGATATGAATTCAGAGTGGTTAAGGTTAGGTATTCATTCAGAGTGGTTAAGGTTAGGTATTCATTCAGAGTGGTTAAGGTTAGGTATTCATTCAGAGTGGTTAAGGTTAGGTATTAATTCATAGTGGTTAAGGTTAGGTATTCATTCAGAGTGGTTAAGGTTAGGTATTAATTCATAGTGGTTAAGGTTAGATATGAATTCAGAGTGGTTAAGGTCAGGTATTCATTCAGAGTGGTTAAGGTTAGATATGAATTCAGAGTGGTTAAGGTTAGGTATTCATTCAGAGTGGTTAAGGTTAGGTATTCATTCAGAGTGGTTAAGGTTAGGTATTCATTCAGAGTGGTTAAGGTTAGGTATTCATTCAGAGTGGTTAAGGTTAGGTATTCATTCAGAGTGGTTAAGGTTAGGTATTCATTCAGAGTGGTTAAGGTTAGGTATTAATTCATAGTGGTTAAGGTTAGGTATTCATTCAGAGTGGTTAAGGTTAGGTATTCATTCAGAGTGGTTAAGGTTAGGTATTAATTCAGAGTGGTTAAGGTTAGGTATTCATTCAGAGTGGTTAAGGTTAGGTATTCATTCAGAGTGGTTAAGGTAGGGTATTTATTCAGAGTGGTTAAGGTTAGGTATTCATTCAGAGTGGTTAGTCTATCATCAGGCTAAGGTTAGATTCATTCAGATCACAAACACATTCATTCAGAGTGGTTACACCATTCAGGTGGTTAAGGTAGGATATTTATTCACTGGTTAATTTAGGGCTATGCCAGTCTCTCATCAGGCTTCAGACCACTTCGATCACAAACACAACCTCAACCACACTACACCACTGCCCTCTGGTGGCTGTACTACATGTGTTCACTACTTCATTTAGCCATTAGATGGTTCTGTTTACATGTAACTACAGATATCTGGTGTTCTTTATTTGACGTCTCATTGAGAAATTATAAATTGGTATTTTTTACATTTTATTTATTATTATCAATTATGGATTCCCACAGTCTTCCTGGGGTCCAGCGAAATTAAGGCAGATATACATTTTTTTAAACATTCCAATACATTCAACATAGATTTCACAAGTGTGGAGGTTGGTGTCAAAATAATGCAAAGTACACAACCTGCCCAGCTAACACACGAAGTACAGGAAACCATATGTGTCTAAGGTGGGAATATCAGTACTAGCTTTTTCAATGCAAAAACACATGTTATAGCTTAAAGTAACAGGATTTAGGAGCCATCAAAACTCTGTTTTCTCACACAATTTGCATATCATAGCCTTTGGAAATGTTGCGCAACAGGAACACTAAAATGAACAGCAATGACTTGTTTTTTAAACATGTCATGCTAGCTCCATCCTGGTGGCACAGTGGACTAAATAGACAGACCAGAGCAGGTTCTCAGTAATGCCACAATAAAATGTCAACATGTTTTCATAATGCCTAAGCAAATTCATTTCCATGTGTTCTGTCTGCTAGGAGTTCAAAACTGTTCAACTAAGCTAGCAGTGTTATTGAAACATTGTCTCAGAATTAACTATAAATAACCTATCATTTCCATCAATGAAACCTCACAGGAAAACATTCAAGGAACCATAGTTTAACATTCTCAGAACCTCCCTGAAACCATAGTCAAATGTTCAGGGAACCATAGTAACATGTTCTCAGAACCTCCCTGAAACCACAGTAAAATGTTCTCAGAACCTCCCTGAAACCACAGTAAAATGTTCTCAGAACCTCCCTGAAACCATAGTAAAATGTTCTCAGAACCTCCCTGAAACCACAGTAAAATGTTCTCAGATCCTCCCTGAAACCACAGTAAAATGTTCTCAGATCCTCCCTGAAACCATAGTAAAATGTTCTCAGAACATATGGGAAGCCAAAAGGGATCAAGCCTGAATTATATCTGTCTCTCTCTCTCGTGTGTGTTTCAGTGTTTTAGGCCAGACAGTTAAGTTTCTAATAACAGCTAGATGGACGTTGTGTGTCTCCTCTCTTCTCCATGGTCATGATATTGATGGTGAATTATTCACACCAAAGGTGACGCCAGCCTGCGTACCAAATGGCATTCTATTCCCTTTATACTACTGTTGAACTGGAACCAGAGGGTAAATAGGGTGCCATTTGAGGCCCCAGGTCACCCACTAGGACTGGGAGTTATCTACTAGGAGAAATGTCACGTGGATATAAACATTGTTTTAAACACACAACAGACATTAGATCACCACTAGTAACAGACATTAGAGCACCACTAGTAACAGACATTAGAGCACCACTAGTAACAGACATTAGAGCACCACTAGTAACAGACATTAGAGCACCACTAGTAACAGACATTAGAGCACCACTAGTAACAGACATTAGAGTACCACTAGTAACAGACATTAGATCACCACTAGTAACAGACATTAGATCACCACTAGTAACAGACATTAGAGCACCACTAGTAACAGACATTAGAGCACCACTAGTAACAGACATTAGAGCACCACTAGTAACAGACATTAGAGCACCACTAGTAACAGACATTAGAGCACCACTAGTAACAGACATTAGAGCACCACTAGTAACAGACATTAGAGCACCACTAGTAACAGACATTAGAGCACCACTAGTAACAGACATTAGAGCACCACTAGTAACAGACATTAGATCACCACTAGTAACAGATTAGAGCATTTAGAGCACCACTAGAACAGACATTAGAGCACCACTAGTAACAGACATTAGATCACCACTAGTAACAGACATTAGAGCACCACTAGTAACAGACATTAGAGCACCACTAGTAACAGACATTAGAGCACCACTAGTAACAGACATTAGAGCACCACTAGTAACAGACATTAGAGCACCACTAGTAACAGACATTAGAGCACCACTAGTAACAGACATTAGAGCACCACTAGTAACAGACATTAGAGCACCACTAGTAACAGACATTAGAGCACCACTAGTAACAGACATTAGAGCACCACTAGTAACAGACATTAGAGCACCACTAGTAACAGACATTAGAGCACCACTAGTAACAGACATTAGAGCACCACTAGTAACAGACATTAGAGCACCACTAGTAACAGACATTAGACCACTAGTAACAGACATTAGAGCACCACTAGTAACAGACATTAGAGCACCACTAGTAACAGACATTAGAGCACCACTAGTAACAGACATTAGAGCACCACTAGTAACAGACATTAGAGCACCACTAGTAACAGACATTAGAGCACCACTAGTAACAGACATTAGAGCACCACTAGTAACAGACATTAGAGCACCACTAGTAACAGACATTAGAGCACCACTAGTAACAGACATTAGACATTAGCACCACTAGTAACAGACATTAGAGCACCACTAGTAACAGACATTAGAGCACCACTAGTAACAGACATTAGAGCACCACTAGTAACAGACATTAGAGCACCACTAGTAACAGACATTAGAGCACCACTAGTAACAGACATTAGAGTAACAGACATTAGAGCACTAGTAACAGACATTAGAGCACCACTAGTAACAGACATTAGAGCACCACTAGTAACAGACATTAGAGCACCACTAGTAACAGACATTAGAGCACCACTAGTAACAGACATTAGAGCACCACTAGTAACAGACATTAGAGCACCACTAGTAACAGACATTAGAGCACCACTAGTAACAGACATTAGAGCACCACTAGTAACAGACATTAGAGCACCACTAGTAACAGACATTAGAGCACCACTAGTAACAGACATTAGAGCACCACTAGTAACAGACATTAGAGCACCACTAGTAACAGACATTAGAGCATAGTAACAGACATTAGAGCACCACTAGTAACAGACATTAGAGCACCACTAGTAACAGACATTAGAGCACCACTAGTAACAGACATTAGAGCACCACTAGTAACAGACATTAGAGCACCACTAGTAACAGACATTAGAGCACCACTAGTAACAGACATTAGAGCACCACTAGTAACAGACATTAGAGCACCACTAGTAACAGACATTAGAGTAACACCACTAGTAACAGACATTAGAGCACCACTAGTAACAGACATTAGAGCACCACTAGTAACAGACATTAGAGCACCACTAGTAACAGACATTAGAGCACCACTAGTAACAGACATTAGAGCACCACTAGTAACAGACATTAGAGCACCACTAGTAACAGACATTAGACACCACTTAACAGACATTAGAGCACCACTAGTAACAGACATTAGAGCACCACTAGTAACAGACATTAGAGCACCACTAGTAACAGACATTAGAACACCACTAGTAACAGACATTAGAGCACCACTAGTAACAGACATTAGAGCACCACTAGTAACAGACATTAGAGCACCACTAGTAACAGACATTAGAGCACCACTAGTAACAGACATTAGAGCACCACTAGTAACAGACATTAGAGTAACAGACATTAGAGCACCACTAGTAACAGACATTAGACCACTAGTAACACATTAGATCACTAGTAACAGACATTAGAGCACCACTAGTAACAGACATTAGAGCACCACTAGTAACAGACATTAGAGCACCACTAGTAACAGACATTAGAGCACCACTAGTAACAGACATTAGAGCACCACTAGTAACAGACATTAGAGCACCACTAGTAACCACTAGTACAGACATTAGATCACCACTAGTAACAGACATTAGAGCACCACTAGTAACAGACATTAGAGCACCACTAGTAACAGACATTAGAGCACCACTAGTAACAGACATTAGAGCACCACTAGTAACAGACATTAGAGCACCACTAGTAACAGACATTAGAGCACCACTAGTAACAGACATTAGATCACCACTAGTAACAGACATTAGACAGACATTAGAGCACCACAGACATTAGTAACAGACATTAGAGCACCACTAGTAACAGACATTAGAGCACCACTAGTAACAGACATTAGACCACTAGCACCACTAGTAACAGACATTAGAGCACCACTAGTAACAGACATTAGAGCACCACTAGTAACAGACATTAGAGCACCACTTAGTAACAGACATTAGAACAGACATTAGAGCACCACTAGTAACAGACATTAGAGCACCACTAGTAACAGACATTAGAGCACCACTAGTAACAGACATTAGAGCACCACTAGTAACAGACATTAGAGCACCACTAGTAACAGACATTAGAGCACCACTAGTAACAGACATTAGAACAGACATTAGAGCACCACTAGTAACAGACATTAGAGCACCACTAGTAACAGACATTAGAGCACCACTAGTAACAGACATTAGACATTAGAGCACCACTAGTAACAGACATTAGAGCACCACTAGTAACAGACATTAGAGCACCACTAGTAACAGACATTAGAGCACCACTAGTAACAGACATTAGAGCACCACTAGTAACAGACATTAGAGCACCACTAGTAACAGACATTAGAGCACCACTAGTAACAGACATTAGAGCACCACTAGTAACAGACATTAGAGCACCACTAGTAACAGACATTAGAGCACCACTAGTAACAGACATTAGAACACCACTAGTAACAGACATTAGAGCACCACTAGTAACAGACATTAGAGCACCACTAGTAACAGACATTAACAGACATTAGAGCACCACTAGTAACAGACATTAGAGCACCACTAGTAACAGACATTAGACATTAGAGCACCACTAGTAACAGACATTAGAGCACCACTAGTAACAGACATTAGAGCACCACTAGTAACAGACATTAGAGCACCACTAGTAACAGACATTAGAGCACCACTAGTAACAGACATTAGAGCACCACTAGTAACAGACATTAGTACCACAGTAACATTAGAGCACCACTAGTAACAGACATTAGAGCACCACTAGTAACAGACATTAGAGCACCACTAGTAACAGACATTAGAGCACCACTAGTAACAGACATTAGAGCACCACTAGTAACAGACATTAGAGCACCACTAGTAACAGACATTAGAGCACCACTAGTAACAGACATTAGAGCACCACTAGTAACAGACATTAGAGCACCACTAGTAACAGACATTAGAGCACCACTAGTAACAGACATTAGAGCACCACTAGTAACAGACATTAGTAACAGACATTAGAGCACCACTAGTAACAGACATTAGAGCACCACTAGTAACAGACATTAGAGCACCACTAGTAACAGACATTAGAGCACCACTAGTAACAGACATTAGAGCACCACTAGTAACAGACATTAGAGCACCACTAGTAACAGACATTAGAGCACCACTAGTAACAGACATTAGAGCACCACTAGTAACAGACATTAGATACCACTAGTAACAGACATTAGAGCACCACTAGTAACAGACATTAGAGCACCACTAGTAACAGACATTAGATCACCACTAGTAACAGACATTAGAGCACCACTAGTAACAGACATTAGAGCACCACTAGTAACAGACATTAGAGCACCACTAGTAACAGACATTAGAGCACCACTAGTAACAGACATTAGAGCACCACTAGTAACAGACATTAGAGCACCACTAGTAACAGACATTAGAGCACCACTAGTAACAGACATTAGAGCACCACTAACAGACATTAAGCAGAACAGACATTAGAGCACCACTAGTAACAGACATTAGAGCACCACTAGTAACAGACATTAGAGCACCACTAGTAACAGACATTAGAGCACCACTAGTAACAGACATTAGAGCACCACTAGTAACAGACATTAGAGCACCACTAGTAACAGACATTAGAGCACCACTAGTAACAGACATTAGACATTAGAACAGACATTAGAGCACCACTAGTAACAGACATTAGAGCACCACTAGTAACAGACATTAGAGCACCACTAGTAACAGACATTAGAGCACCACTAGTAACAGACATTAGATCACCACTAGTAACAGACATTAGAGCACCACTAGTAACAGACATTAGAGCACCACTAGTAACAGACATTAGAGCACCACTAGTAACAGACATTAGAGCACCACTAGTAACAGACATTAGACATTAGAGCACCACTAGTAACAGACATTAGAGACCACTAGTAACACCACTAGTAACAGACATTAGAGCACCACTAGTAACAGACATTAGAGCACCACTAGTAACAGACATTAGATCACCACTAGTAACAGACATTAGAGCACCACTAGTAACAGACATTAGAGCACCACTAGTAACAGACATTAGATCACCACTAGTAACAGACATTAGAGCACCACTAGTAACAGACATTAGATCACCACTAGTAACAGACATTAGAGCACCACTAGTAACAGACATTAGAGCACCACTAGTAACAGACATTAGAGCACCACTAGTAACAGACATTAGAGCACCACTAGTAACAGACATTAGAGCACCACTAGTAACAGACATTAGAGCACCACTAGTAACAGACATTAGAACACCACTAGTAACAGACATTAGAGCACCACTAGTAACAGACATTAGAGCACCACTAGTAACAGACATTAGAGCACCACTAGTAACAGACATTAGACACCACTAGTAACAGACATTAGATCACCACTAGTAACAGACATTAGAGCACCACTAGTAACAGACATTAGACATTAGCACCACTAGTAACAGACATTAGAGCACCACTAGTAACAGACATTAGAGCACCACTAGTAACAGACATTAGATCACCACTAGTAACAGACATTAGAGCACCACTAGTAACAGACATTAGAGCACCACTAGTAACAGACATTAGAGCACCACTAGAACAGACATTAGAGCACCACTAGTAACAGACATTAGAGCACCACTAGTAACAGACATTAGAGCACCACTAGTAACAGACATTAGAGCACCACTAGTAACAGACATTAGAGCACCACTAGTAACAGACATTAGAGCACCACTAGTAACAGACATTAGAGCACCACTAGTAACAGACATTAGAGCACCACTAGTAACAGACATTAGAGCACCACTAGTAACAGACATTAGAGCACCACTAGTAACAGACATTAGAGCACCACTAGTAACAGACATTAGAGCACCACTAGTAACAGACATTAGAGCACCACAGACATTAGTAAGTAACAGACATTAGAGCACCACTAGTAACAGACATTAGAGCACCACTAGTAACAGACATTAGATCACCACTAGTAACAGACATTAGACATTAGAGCACCACTAGTAACAGACATTAGAGCACCACTAGTAACAGACATTAGAGCACCACTAGTAACAGACATTAGAGCACCACTAGTAACAGACATTAGAGCACCACTAGTAACAGACATTAGAGCACCACTAGTAACAGACATTAGAGCACCACTAGTAACAGACATTAGAGCACCACTAGTAACAGACATTAGAGCACCACTAGTAACAGACATTAGAGCACCACTAGTAACAGACATTAGACCACTAGCACCACTAGTAACAGACATTAGAGCACCACTAGTAACAGACATTAGAGCACCACTAGTAACAGACATTAGAGCACCACTAGTAACAGACATTAGAGCACCACTAGTAACAGACATTAGAGCACCACTAGTAACAGACATTAGAGCACCACTAGTAACAGACATTAGAGCACCACTAGTAACAGACATTAGACACCACTAGTAACAGACATTAGACATAGAGCACCACTAGTAACAGACATTAGAGCACCACTAGTAACAGACATTAGAGCACCACTAGTAACAGACATTAGAGCACCACTAGTAACAGACATTAGAACAGACATTACACCACTAGTAACAGACATTAGATCACCACTAGTAACAGACATTAGAGCACCACTAGTAACAGACATTACACCACTAGTAACAGACATTAGAGCACCACTAGTAACAGACATTAGAGCACCACTAGTAACAGACATTACATTAACAGACATTACCACTAGTAACAGACATTAGAGCACCACTAGTAACAGACATTAGAGCACCACTAGTAACAGACATTAGAGCACCACTAGTAACAGACATTAGAGCACAGACATTAACTAGTAACAGACATTAGAGACATTAGACACCACTAGTAACAGACATTAGAGCACCACTAGTAACAGACATTAGAGCACCACTAGTAACAGACATTAGAGCACCACTAGTAACAGACATTAGAGCACCACTAGTAACAGACATTAGAGCACCACTAGTAACAGACATTAGAGCACCACTAGTAACAGACATTAGAGCACCACTAGTAACAGACATTAGAGCACCACTAGTAACAGACATTAGAGCACCACTAGTAACAGACATTAGATCACCACTAGTAACAGACATTAGAGCACCACTAGTAACAGACATTAGAGCACCACTAGTAACAGACATTAGATCACCACTAGTAACAGACATTAGAGCACCACTAGTAACAGACATTAGAGCACCACTAGTAACAGACATTAGATCACCACTAGTAACAGACATTAGAGCACCACTAGTAACAGACATTAGAGCACCACTAGTAACAGACATTAGAGCACCACTAGTAACAGACATTAGAGCACCACTAGTAACAGACATTAGAGCACCACTAGTAACAGACATTAGAGCACCACTAGTAACAGACATTAGATCACCACTAGTAACAGACATTAGAGCACCACTAGTAACAGACATTAGAGCACCACTAGTAACAGACATTAGAGCACCACTAGTAACAGACATTAGAGCACCACTAGTAACAGACATTAGAGCACCACTAGTAACAGACATTAGAGCACCACTAGTAACAGACATTAGAGCACCACTAGTAACAGACATTAGAGCACCACTAGTAACAGACATTAGAGCACCACTAGTAACAGACATTAGAGCACCACTAGTAACACCACTAGTAACAGACATTAGAGCACCACTAGTAACAGACATTAGATCACCACTAGTAACAGACATTAGAGCACCACTAGTAACAGACATTAGAGCACCACTAGTAACAGACATTAGAGCACCACTAGTAACAGACATTAGAGCACCACTAGTAACAGACATTAGATCACACTAGTAACAGACATTAGATCACCACTAGTAACAGACATTAGAGCACCACTAGTAACAGACATTAGATCACCACTAGTAACAGACATTAGAGCACCACTAGTAACAGACATTAGATCACCACTAGTAACAGACATTAGATCACCACTAGTAACAGACATTAGAGCACCACTAGTAACAGACATTAGATCACCACTAGTAACAGACATTAGAGCACCACTAGTAACAGACATTAGAGCACCACTAGTAACAGACATTAGAGCACCACTAGTAACAGACATTAGAGCACCACTAGTAACAGACATTAGAGCACCACTAGTAACAGACATTAGAGCACCACTAGTAACAGACATTAGAGCACCACTTAGATCACCACTAAACAGACATTAGAGCACCACTAGTAACAGACATTAGATCACCACTAGTAACAGACATTAGAGCACCACTAGTAACAGACATTAGAGCACCACTAGTAACAGACATTAGAGCACCACTAGTAACAGACATTAGAGCACCACTAGTAACAGACATTAGATCACCACTAGTAACAGACATTAGAGCACCACTAGTAACAGACATTAGAGCACCACTAGTAACAGACATTAGAGCACCACTAGTAACAGACATTAGAGCACCACTAGTAACAGACATTAGAGCAGATTAGAGCACTAGTAACAGACATTAGACACCACTAGTAACAGACATTAGAGCACCACTAGTAACAGACATTAGAGCACCACTAGTAACAGACATTAGAGCACCACTAGTAACAGACATTAGAGCACCACTAGTAACAGACATTAGAGCACCACTAGTAACAGACATTAGAGCACCACTAGTAACAGACATTAGAGCACCACTAGTAACAGACATTAGAGCACCACTAGTAACAGACATTAGAGCACCACTAGTAACAGACATTAGAGCACCACTAGTAACAGACATTAGAGCACCACTAGTAACAGACATTAGAGCACCACTAGTAACAGACATTAGAGCACCACTAGTAACAGACATTAGAGCACCACTAGTAACAGACATTAGAGCACCACTAGTAACAGACATTAGATCACCACTAGTAACAGACATTAGAGCACCACTAGTAACAGACATTAGAGCACCACTAGTAACAGACATTAGATCACCACTAGTAACAGACATTGAGCACCACTAGTAACAGACATTAGAACACCACTAGTAACAGACATTAGAGCACCACTAGTAACCGACATTAGAGCACCACTAGTAACAGACATTAGAGCACCACTAGTAACAGACATTAGATCACCACTAGTAACAGACATTAGATCACCACTAGTAACAGACATTAGAGCACCACTAATGAACATTAGAGCACCACTAAGTAAGCAGACATTAGATCACCACT
>NC_056450.1:45103428-45223188 GCF_018296145.1 Oncorhynchus tshawytscha
TAATAGGCTAATGACTTTACCCAAATCAAATCAAATTTTATTGGTCACATACACATGGTTAGCAGATGATAATGTTAGTGTAGCGAAATGCTTGTGCTTCTAGTTCCAACAGTGCAGCAATATCTAACAAGTAATTTAACAGTTCCACAACAACTACCTACCAACTACCTAATACACACAAATCTTAGTAAAGGAATGAAATAAGAAAATATACATATAAATATACTGATGAGCGACGAGCAGGCAAGATGCAATAGGTGTTAAAACATAAAGGAAATATATATGGGATGAGTAATGTAATGTAAACATTATTAAAGTGTCATTATTAAAGTGACTAGCGATCCATTTATTAAAGTGGCCAATGATTTCAAGCCTCTCTGCTTCAGTGGTGGCTGTTTATTAACAGTCTGATAGCCTTGAGATAGAAAATATGTTTCTGTCTCTCGTTCCCAGCTTTGATGTACCTGTACTGACCTCGCCTTCTGGATGGTAGCAGGGTGAACAGGCCGTGGCTCAGGTGGTTGTTGTCCTCGATGAACGTTTTGTCCTTCCTGTGACATCGGGTGCTGTAGGTATCCTGGAGGGCAGGGAGTTTACCCTCGGTGATGCGTTGTGCAGACGGCACCACCCTCTGGAGAGACCTGCGGTTGTAGGCGGTGTAGTTGCCGTTGTAGTTGCTGTACGAGGCGGTGATGTATCCCAACAGAATGCTCTCAATCGTGCATCTGTAAAAGTTTGTGAGGGTTTTAGGTGACAAGCAACATTTCTTCAGCCTCCTGAGGTTGAAGAGGCGCTGTTACGCCTTCTTCACCACACTGTCTGTGTGGGTTGACCATTTCAGTTTGTCTGTGATGTGTACGCAGAGGAACTTAAAACTTTCCACTTTCTCCACTGCTGTCCCACAGATGTGGATAGGGGAATGCTGAACTGCACCATCATCTCCTTTGTTTTGTTGACGTTGAGTGAGAGGTTGTTTTCCCGACACCACACTCTGAGTGCCCTCACCTCCTCCCTGTAGGCTGGTTCGTCATTGTTGGTGATCAAGCCTACTACTGTTGTGTGGTCTGCAAACTTGATGATTGAGTTGGATGCGTGCATGGCCACACAGTCATGTGCAGTGTGATGGCGATTGCATCGTCTGTGGACCTATTGGGGCGGTATGGTATGCAAATTTAAGTGGGTCTAGGATGACAGGTAAGGCGGAGGTGATATGATCCTTGACTAGTTTCTCAAATAACTTCATGATGACAGAAGTGAGTGCTACAGGGTGATAGTCATTAGGTCAGTTACCTTCGCTTTCTTGGGTACAGGAACCATGGTGGCCATCTTGAAGCATGTGGGGACAGCAGACTGGGATAGGGAGAGATTGAATATGTCCGTAAACACACCAGCCAGCTGGGTTGCGCATGTTCAGAGGACGCGGCTAGGGATACCATCTTGGCCAGCAGCCTGGCGAGGATTAACATGTTTAAATGTCTTACTCAAGTATTGCACAGAGAAGGAGAGCCCACAGTCCTTGATAGCGGGCCGCGTCAGTGGCACTGTATTATCCTCAAAGCAAAGAAGGTGTTTAGTTTTTCTGGAAGCAAGACATCGTTGTGACGTGGCTGGTTTTATTTTAATAGTCCATGATTGTCTGTAGACCCTGCCACATACGTCTCGTGTCTGAGCCGTTGAATTGCAACTCCACTTTGTCTCTATACCGACATTTTGATTGCCTTACGGAGGGAATAACTACACTGTTTATATTCAGCCATATTCCCAGTCACCTTTCCATGGTTAAATGCGATGGTTTGCACTTTCAGTTTTGCTCAAATGCCACCATCTATCCACGGTTTCTGGTTAGGGTAGGTTTAATAGTCACAGTGGGAACAACATCTCCTATGTACTTCCTTATAAACTCAATCACCGAATCATCGTATAAATCAATATTATTATCTGAGGCTACCCGGAACATGTCCCAGTCTGCGTGATCAAAACAATCTTGAATCATGGATTCCGATTGGGCAGACCAGCTTTGAATAGTTATTGTACATCCTGTTTGAGTTTCTGCCTATAGGACGGTAGGAGCAAGATGGCGTCATGGTCAGATTTGCCAGAAGGAGGGCGGGGGAGGGCCTTGTATGCATCGAGGAAGTTAGAGTAGCAGTGATCCAGTGTTTTTCCAGCGCAAGATACAATCAATATGCTGATAGACTTTAGGTAGCCTTGTTGTCAAATTTCCTTTGTTAAATACACAGCTAAATAAATGCAGCCTCAGGATATATGGTTTCCAGTTTGCATAGAGTCCAGTGAAGTTCCTTGAGGGCCGTCGTGGTATCTGTTTGAGGGGGGGTTTTACACAGCTGTGACAATAACTGACGCAAATTCTCTTGGGAGATAATATGTCGGCATTTGATTGTGAAGAATTCTAGGTCAGGTGAAAAAAGGACTTGAGGTCCTGTATGTTATTACAATTACGACATGAGTCGTTAATCATGAGGCACACACCCCCGCCCTTCTTCCCAGAGAGATGTTTATATCTGTCGGCACAACGCATAGAGAATCCCGGTGGCTGTACCGACTCAGACAACATATCCCGAGAGAGCCATGTTTCCGTGAAACAGAGTATGTAACAATCCCTGTTGTCTCTCTGGAAAGCAACCCTAGCCCTAATTTTGTCTACCTTGTTGTCTAGAGACTGGACATTGGTGAGTAATATACTTGTGTAACAGTATATGGGTTCGCGCCCATACCCGGGCGCGAACCAGGGACCCTCTGCACACATCAACAACAGTCGCCCACGAAGCATCGTTACCCATCGCTCCACAAAAGCCGCGGCCCTTGCAGAGCAAAGGGGAACTACTACTTCAAGGTCCCAGAGCAAGTGACGTCACCAATTGAAACGCTATTTAGCGCACACCACCGCTAACTAAGCTAGCGTTTCACATCCGTTACACTCACCCCCCTTTTGACCTCCTCCTTTTCCGCAGCAACCAGTGATCCGGGTCAACAGCATCAATGTAACAGTATAACTTTAGACCGTCCCCTCGCACATACCCGGGCGTGAACCAGGGACCCTCTTCACACATTAACAACAGTCACCCACGAAGCATCGTTACCCATCGCTCCACAAAAGCCGCGGCCCTTGCAGAGTAAGGGGAACCACTACTTCAAGGTCTCAGAGCAAGTGACGTCATGATTGAAACGCTATTTTGCGCACACCGCTAACTAGCTAGCCGTTTCACATCCGTTCACATCCATTTTTACAGCCCTGCTAACTACGTAAAGGTGATTTATTGTCGAGGAGTACTGACGTCAAACACGTTTTTGTATTTTCAGGTATTTTTAGGCTGGCTAGCTATAATTGCAATGCCACCTAGCCTTAGCCGCGCTAGCTTGTGATTAGCATGAAAACATTTACAAAACTCACATAAAGCTCATTTGACCTAAGACAACCCTGTAAAAAAACGTTGCTAATATCTACAACATACCAGCTGTCCAACAGCACAGATATTACCTTTGAATACCCTTTGGTATTCACATGTTTTATATTTCATCTCAGCCTATGATGCAGAAATGAACAACTTCTGACATAAACCAGGAACGTTAACGTTAGTACCATGGCACTGTTTGAACAGGAATCGCAGGTCTCTATTTTCACCAAACTGTCGTCTCACAGAATGGAAACCATGCAGAGGAGCCTTGACTGGGCTAGGGAGGCTGATCAATGTAGCCTTGACTGGGCTAGGGGAGGCTGATCAATGTAGCCTTGACTGGGCTAGGGAGGCTGATCAATGTAGCCTTGACTGGGCTAGGGGAGGCTGATCAATGTAGCCTTGACTGGGCTAGGGGGAGGCTGATCAATGTAGCCTTGACTGGGCTAGGGGAGGCTGATCAATGTAGCCTTGACTGGGCTAGGCTGATCAATGTAGCCTTGACTGGGCTAGGGGGAGGCTGATCAATGTTGCTTCAGCAGATGATCTAATTGATTAAGTATCTCAGTTCATTCAGGAGATTCGTTCCTCTGGCTGGCATGCACAACAAGGTAAGCAGCATTGTAGTGGGTTTGGTAACGACAAAATGTGGACCGGAGGCTGTTCGAGCCCAGTTAAGGACTCCGGGGTGCTGAGACGCAGAGTGAGGGAGAGCATGCTTCGCTTCAACCCGAGGTGGCTGTCCTCAGAGCCATGTTGCTAGCAAGCAACGGCCCAATATGTCAATCATGTGGATTATAATTGTTTTATTGTGTTTCTGCTACTTCTGTGATCGTTAAACAAACATGTTTATATTGAGGCAAAACCAGTTGGAACAAAGTATTTGTGCCTAAGTGTGAACAACAGGAGACTCTGTCCTCTTGACTCATTTAACTTGATTCATTAACATTGTTCCACATTTTGGATGTTAATGTAATATCTGGCCTGCTGCTTTGTTATATCCTGCAGGAGCCTGATGCAGCGTCTAAGTGGTAAAGGAGGATGGAGATGTTTGTACATTTAAAGTGTCTTCAGATTTTGTATTAACCAGTGCTGTGTTTTCTGATTTAGGTGGAGGATAGTCACACATGGTGGCATTGATGGGTACAGAGTTCTCGTTGTTTCTCAGTGCTTCCAGCAACAATCGCAGCAGTACTGTAATGGATTGCTTCATGAATGCTGTTTTCAGATATGGCGTTCCCTCTAGAGTTAGGACGGACCAGAGGAGAAAACAGCACTGTCTGCTTGTTGAATGTAATGTAAAAATAGAGCTACATGCATCCTTAAAAAGGTTGTCTTGACCTAGGCATGGATTACATTCTTTCGTCTTCTTGACCTACACATGGATTACATTCTTTCGTCTTCTTGACCTACACATGGATTACATTCTATAGTCTTCTTGACCTACACATGGATTACATTCTGTAGTCTTCTTGACCTAGGCATGGATTACATTCTATAGTCTTCTTGACCTAGGCATGGATTACATTCTATAGTCCTCTTGACCTACACATGGATTACATTCTATAGTCTTCTTGACCTACACATGGATTACATTCTATAGTCTTCTTGACCTACACATGGATTACATTCTATAGTCTTCTTGACCTAGGCATGGATTACATTCTATAGTCTTCTTGACCTAGGCATGGATTACATTCTATAGTCCTCTTGACCTACACATGGATTACATTCTATAGTCTTCTTGACCTACACATGGATTACATTCTATAGTATTCTTGACCTACACATGGATTACATTCTATAGTCTTCTTGACCTAGGCATGGATTACATTCTATAGTCTTCTTGACCTACACATGGATTACATTCTATAGTCTTCTTGACCTACACATGGATTACATTCTATAGTCTTCTTGACCTACACATGGATTACATTCTATAGTGAGTGATTTAAAAAAACATAAAAATATTTCATTCTATAGTGAGTGATTTAAAAAAAATAAAAAATATTTCTTTATTTAACCAGGTAGACCAGTTGAGAACAAGTTCTCATTTACAATTGCGACCTGGCCAAGATAAAGCAAAGCAGTTTGACACATACAACGACACAGAGTTACACATGGAATAAAACAAACATACAGTCAATAATACAGTATAAACAAGTCTATATACGAAGTGAGCAAATGAGGTGAGATAAGGGAGGTAAAGGCAAAAAAAGGCCATGGTGGCAAAGTAAATACAATATAGCAAGTAAAACACTGGAATGGTAGATTTGCAATGGAAGAATGTGCAAAGTAGAAATAAAAATAATGGGGCGCAAAGGAGCAAAATAAATTAATTAATTAAATACAGTAGGGAAAGAGGTAGTTGTTTGGGCTAAATTATAGGTGGGCTATGTACAGGTGCAGTAATCTGTGAGCTGCTCTGACAGTTGGTGCTTAAAGCTAGTGAGGGAGATAAGTGTTTCCAGTTTCAGAGATTTTTGTAGTTCGTTCCAGTCATTGGCAGCAGAGAACTGGAAGGAGAGGCGGCCAAAGAAAGAATTGGCTTTGGGGGTGACTAGAGAGATATACCTGCTGGAGCGTGTGCTACAGGTGGGAGATGCTATGGTGACCAGCGAGCTGAGATAAGGGGGGACTTTACCTAGCAGGGTCTTGTAGATGACAAAGAGCCAGTGGGTTTGGCGACGAGTTTGAAGCGAGGGCCAGCCAACGAGAGCGTACAGGTCGCAATGGTGGGTAGTATATGGGGCTTTGGTGACAAAACGGATTGCACTGTGATAGACTGCATTCAATTTGTTGAGTAGGGTATTGGAGGCTATTTTGTAAATGACATCGCCAAAGTCGAGGATTGGTAGGATGGTCAGTTTTACAAGGGTATGTTTGGCAGCATGAGTGAAGGATGCTTTGTTGCGAAATAGGAAGCCAATTCTAGATTTCACTTTGGATTGGAGATGTTTGATATGGGTCTGGAAGGAGAGTTTACAGTCTAACCAGACACCTAAGTATTTGTAGTTGTCCACGTATTCTAAGTCAGAGCCGTCCAGAGTAGTGAAGTTGGACAGGCGGGCAGGTGCAGGTAGCGATCGCTTGAAGAGCATGCATTTAGTTTTACTTGTATTTAAGAGCAATTGGAGGCCACGGAAGGAAAGTTGTATGGCATTGAAGCTTGCCTGGAGGGTTGTTAACACAGTGTCCAAAGAAGGGCCAGAAGTATACAGAATGGTGTCGTCTGCGTAGAGGTGGATAAGTCGACTCACCAGCAGCAAGAGAGACCTCATTGATGTATACAGAGAAGAGAGTCGGTCCAAGAATTAAACCCTGTGGCACCCCCATAGAAACTGCCAGAGGTCCAGACAGCAGACCCTCCGATTTGACACACTGAACTCTATCAGAGAAGTAGTTGGTGAACCAGGCGAGGCAATCATTTGAGAAACCAAGGCTGTCGAGTCTGCCGATGAGGATGTGGTGATTGACAGAGTCAAAAGCCTTGGCCAGATCAATGAATACGGCTGCACAGTAATGTTTCTTATCGATGGCGGTTAAGATGTCGTTTAGGACCTTGAGCGTGGCTGAGGTGCACCCATGACCAGCTCTGAAACCAGATTGCATAGCAGAGAAGGTATGGTGAGATTCGAAATGGTCGGTAATTTGTTTGTTGACTTGGCTTTCGAAGACCTTAGAAAGGCAGGGTAGGATAGATATAGGTCTGTAGCAGTGATGCATGAGGCTACATGAGGCTACATGTTTTCTTCTGTAAATCGTAAATCGTTTTCAGAAAGCAATCACATTATGTTTGACAGCTTTCTCCATGTTTTTGAAATGTATAAACCTTTAAATGACCTTTCACAGACTACTTCTACAAACGAGGCTACACTTGTGGCAGCACCTATTCCTGTGGCCCCCTTCTGCATCTTCTGCACCACTTCCTGTGGCCTCCCTCCACCTATACCACTTCCTGTGGCCTCCTTCCACCTATACCACTTCCTGTGGCCTCCCTCCACCTATACCACTTCCTGTGGCCTCCCTCCACCCTGTGGCCTCCCTACACCTATACCACTTCCTGTGGCCTCCCTCCACCTATACCACTTCCTGTGGCCTCCCTCCATCTATACCACTTCCTGTGGCCTCCCTCAACCACTTCCTGTGGCCTTCCCTATATACCACTTCCTGTGGCCTCCCACCTATACACCTATACCACTTCCTGTGGCCTCCCCACCTACACCTACACCTACACACTTCCTGTGGCCTCCCCCACTTCCTGTGGCCTTCCCTACACCTATACCACTTCCTGTGGCCTCCCCTACACCTATACCACTTCCTGTGGCCTCCCCTACACCTATACCACTTCCTGTGGCCTCCCCTCCACCTATACCACTTCCTGTGGCCTCCCCTCCACCATTCCCTGAGGCTTATATCGTCCACCTTCACCTCACTCTTCTGTTGATGTTGGTGATGACATGAGTAAGTCATCCCTGTAAATAATGAAATGTCTTGTTATTACAGATGAATTGTGGGAAGTATCTGAGCTTTGTTATTCTGAATGTCTCTTTTAGTGCTGACCTCCAAACACTGCTGAAGTTAACGAGATGCCAACCAAATGAACGTGATGAGGGACAACGTTTATGATTGTGCAATGAGAGGCTTTTCAGAGAGCCTGCTTTAATCCAGAGGTAAAAATAGACATGGTTTTTAGGGATGCTGACGGAAAAGGGGCAGCTGATGAGGGTGGTCCCTCAAGAGATTTCCCCGGCTGCTAATGAGTGCCATCCAGTCCTCTGCAATATTTGAGGGACCTGATTGGCAAAAATGCCTTTCTTGCAACTCTCGCGGTGAGTTACACTTTTACACCAACAATGACACATTTTGTTTATGGCAATATGTATGACTTGAGTAACACATTTGATTTTTGTATGTTAATGTGTCGTTTATTTACTGTTTGTCTTCTGTGTGACAGCGCTCTATGATGGCGTATACAAGCAGGTGGGCCACATGACTGCTGTCTGTCTGGTACATGGGGGTGTAGAGCCACTTTTTGTTAGAGAGGCAAGTGTGTGGTCTCTACAGGCAAGTGTGTGGCCTACATCCTCCTGTGCCAGAACTGAAAGAAATAGTAGAATATGACTTCAGAGGGAAGTTGGAGAAGGTAAGTGACTTGATACTGTGATGGATGTTATGCTACTGTTAATAATTACTGTTAAGTTTGAAAAACATTAGGATTGTAATTCATGAGAACATTTCCACATGGATCTGGTTTCCTTTGCTGGCAGTCAATCTTTAAGGGTAGTGATAATCCGTTTGTTTTGCTAATTTTCCCCCAAACACAGTTCAATAAACAATCTAAGATCCAGTTAGCACAAGCTGTTGACGAGGCACAGGAAGCGGTCATGTTGGGTCCAGTGCGATACATTCGTACATTGGAGAGGGATGCCCTGGTGGAGTCAGCCACTAAGTTCTACTTAGAAAGCAGGATACGGGATGCTCTTGAGCAGTGAGTTTCCATATATCTAAGGAATCTCAAGTTTAGTTCAATTCTTCAGGGCAAATTCATTGACTTTTTTTACTTTATAGATTCAAAGAGGGTCTGGAGTGTCTAGGTCTCCTGCCTTACATGAATAGACACTCAAGCCTCTTCAGAGAGGTTTTCATCTACGCTGAGAAACCTCTTTTGGCCAGACATAGCAGAGCTCAAAGCAGAGCTCTCCCCACCTGGTACCAATCAAAGAGCAATAGAGAGAAGAGTCATGTTTCTGGAGGGACTGGCTGCTGGAGGTGGAAGGTTAGATGCAAAACCATGATCATCGAAGTAACATGGCCCACATCAGTAAAACATCACTTATTCACTCTCACAACTGTGGGACAGCATTTTGTCGCCTTATTCTTCCATGGGCCCCCCAAAAATGTAATAGATATATTAAATCCCAAACTACTTTCACTTAAGAGTATTGTGTTACTTATGAACTTTAATTTCTCCCCCTTCCCTTTTTTTCAGTGGGGAACTCATTCCCTTTAACCATGGAGAAGATTTTCATTTTCACTTTGGGGGCTTCAACATTCCTAGGCTGGGATTGCCAGTGGAACCACAGCTACAGTTCTCTCTGCTACCGCACGGCAAGCGGTACCGGAGCGCCAAGTCTAGGTCCAAGAGGCTTCTAAACAGATTCTACCCCCAAGTCATAAGACTCCTGAACATCTAATCAAATGACTACCCAGACTATTTGCTGCCACTCTCTCTATGCATAGTCACTTTAATATCTCTGCCTACATATATATATTAACTCGACTAACCAGTGTCCCCACACATTCTCTGTACCGGTACCCCCTGTATATAGTCTCCACATTGACTCTGTACCGTAACACCCTGTATATAGTCTCCACATTGACTCTGTACCGTAACACCCTGTATATAGCCTCCACATTGACTCTGTACCGGTACCCCCTGTATATAGCCTCCACATTGACTCTGTACCGGTACCCCTGTATATAGCCTCCACATTAACTCTGTACCGGTACCCCCTGTATATAACCTCCACATTGACTCTGTACCGGTACCCCCTGTATATAGTCTCCACATTGACTCTGTACTGGTACCCCCTGTATATAGTCTCCACATTGACCCTGTACCGTAATACCTTGTATATAGCCTCCACATTGACCCTGTACCGTAATACCCTGTATATAGTCTCCACATTGACTCTGTACCGGTACCCCCTGTATATAGCCTCCACATTGACCCTGTACCGTAATACCCCCTGTATATAGCCTTCACATTGACCCTGTACCGTAATACCCTGTATATAGTCTCCACATTGACTCTGTACCGTAATACCTTGTATATAGTCTCCATATTGACCCTGTACCGTAATACCCTGTATATAGTCTCCACATTGACTCTGTACCGTAATACCCTGTATATAGTCTCCACATTGACTCTGTACCGTAATACCCTGTATATAGCCTCCACATTGACTCTGTACCGTAATACCCTGTATATAGCCTCCACATTGACTCTGTACCGTAATACCCTGTATATAGCCTCCACATTGACTCTGTACCGTAATACCCTGTATATAGCCTCCACATTGACTCTGTACCGTAATACCCTGTATATAGCCTCCACATTGACTCTGTACCGTAATACCCTGTATATAGCCTCCACATTGACTCTGTACCGTAACACCTGTATATAGTGTTACGGATACAAGTATCCTGTCTGTGTATCCTGTGTGTGTGTGTTTTCTTTTCTCTCCTTCTCCCCTCACAGGTGAAAATCATCACTCCCCAATCAGTCACCAATCATCAATCAGAAGACACACCTCCTCCTGTTTCCTACCCAATCACCGTTCCTTTCCCTTGGTTTAAAACCCTGTCAGTTGTTTGCTGTGGAACTCAATCTCTCTGTAAATGCCATGTCTGTAGGTCTCTCTGGTTCACTCTCTTTATGTATTGAGCTAGCTTTTGTTTGAGCACCTCCATATCACTTTGTCATCACCTGTGAGTATTGTTTTGGTTATGGTGTTTGTTTGTTGCTGGTGGGAAAAGGGGAACCAAGACAAGTCGCCCATGGGCATACATTACCCGTAGGTAAACTTTGTTAAATACACTAGTTAGAACTGGGTGGACCACCCACTGTATTTTTGGTTAGTTAGTTAGCTGTTGTTAAAGTAGGCTAGTCTAGCTTAGGGGTGTTTTTGAATACTTATTGTTTCTTTCCTTGGGTCCAGCTCAGCCCCTTTTCCTGCTCCCCCATTACCGTGTGTTTATTAATACACCTTGAGTTACGGTAGATTTCAGTTGTCGTGGTTATTTCGTTCACACTTTTACTTTGTCACTATTATAAATTGCATGAGTTATGTTACGGGTCTCATTACCATCCCCCCTGGACTGTCGGGCCAAAAGGGATTCGTAACAGTCTCCACATTGACCCTGTACCGTAATACCCTGTATATAGCCTCCACATTGACCCTGTACCGTAATACCCTGTATATAGCCTCCACATTGACTCTGTACCGTAATACCCTGTATATAGCCTCCACATTGACTCTGTACCGTAATACCCTGTATATAGCCTCCACATTGACTCTGTACCGTAATACCCTGTATATAGCCTCCACATTGACCCTGTAATGTCTTGTTAGTAATCATTTCACTGTACCCTGTATATATTTAAATAATGACATTGACCCTGTACCGTAATACCCTGTATATAAATTCATTGCCTCCACATTGACCCTGTCAGCAAAATACCCTTAGTGTATAGCATTTCCACATTGACCCTGTACCGTAATACCCCTGTATATAGCCTCCACATTGACCCTGTACCGTAATACCCTGTATATAGCCTCCACATTGACTCTGTACCGTAATACCCTGTGTATATAATTGCCTCCACATTGACCCTGTACCGTAATACCCTGTATAAGATAGCCTCCACATTGACCCTGTACCGTAGGCATACCCTGTATATATAGCCGTCCACATTGACCCTGTACCGTAATACCCTGGTGTATATGATAGCCTCCACTTTGACCCTGATGAGGCAATAAGACACCCCCTGTATATAGCCTCCAGTTTGACCCTAAGACACCGTACATAGGTCTGGTATATGAGCCTCCACATTGACCCTGTACCGTGAAATAAGACACCTGTATATAGCCTCCGTGGTGCAGTTGACTGAGGCAATGACACTAGTTGGTACCCTGTATATGAGGCAATTGTTTCACTGATGCTCTTGAATCATTTACTTTTTTTTTTTTTCTAACTGCATTGTTGGTTAATGTCTTGTTAGTAATCATTTCACTGTAAGGTCTACCTACACCTGTTGATTTAAATAATGACTTTAAGGGGAATTATCCAAAAGGTTTGTTGCATGACCACCTCGTTCGTAATAAGTTCATTGATATTTATTAAAGGTTTCCGACAGGATTGTCCAATCAGCAAAATCAAGTTTTAGTGAAAGTTTTCAAACATTTATAACCAACCAGAATCAATCGGACACAGTAATACATCATGCAGCTTAATATTTAAATAAATGTCTGATTTCTTAGATTAAACTGAGCCTTATGCAAAGTAGTTATGTATGTCAAGGGACTAGGTTACAATATGTGCTTTGTTACCATAAATCTTACAGTAAATATGGACATTTAATTGCTGACATGTGTTACGGCAATAAGACACTAGTTGGTACATAGGTCGTGGTGCAGTTTGATGAGGCAATAAGACACTAGTTGGTACATAGGTCGTGGTGCAGTTTGATGAGGCAATAAGACACTAGTTGGTACATAGGTCGTGGTGCAGTTTGATGAGGCAATAAGACACTAGTTGGTACATAGGTCGTGGTGCAGTTTGATGAGGCAATAAGACACTAGTTGGTACATAGGTCGTGGTGCAGTTTGATGAGGCAATAAGACACTAGTTGGTACATAGGTCGTGGTGCAGTTTGATGAGGCAATAAGACACTAGTTGGTACATAGGTCGTGGTGCAGTTTGATGAGGCAATAAGACACTAGTTGGTACATAGGTCGTGGTGCAGTTTGATGAGGCAATAAGACACTAGTTGGTACATAGGTCGTGGTGCAGTTTGATGAGGCAATAAGACACTAGTTGGTACATAGGTCGTGGTGCAGTTTGATGAGGCAATAAGACACTAGTTGGTACACAGGTCGTGGTGCAGTTTGATGAGGCAATAAGACACTAGTTGGTACATAGGTCGTGGTGCAGTTTGATGAGGCAATAAGACACTAGTTGGTACATAGGTCGTGGTGCAGTTTGATGAGGCAATAAGACACTAGTTGGTACACAGGTCGTGGTGCAGTTTGATGAGGCAATAAGACACTAGTTGGTACACAGGTCGTGGTGCAGTTTGATGAGGCAATAAGACACTAGTTGGTACATAGGTCGTGGTGCAGTTTGATGAGGCAATAAGACACTAGTTGGTACATAGGTCGTGGTGCAGTTTGATGAGGCAATAAGACACTAGTTGGTACATAGGTCGTGGTGCAGTTTGATGAGGGTAGTTGAGAAGCACTGGTGGGACTTTGAGTGAAGTAACTGAGGGCAGAAAAGGATATCAGGGAACTTGAAGCTGCTGATCTTCTCCATGTTAATGTACAGTAGATGGGAGAATGGTCAGGTTTCACCATCTACTTTGTTTTGCTTACGCTGAGACTGTTGTCCTATCACCATTATGTCAGGTACCACAGCTCCTTCATGTACTCATGTGTACCATGGTCGAGTCCATTCTGGGGATACACATTCTTATTATAATGTAAAAAAATCCTACTTTATTATTACAGGGTTTTCACCCAGAGCCTTGAGTCTGCTAACCAGTTTGTGGGATGGAGTTGAAAGCAGAGCTATGATGGAAAATGCACTCTGACGCATGTAGAACTGTATAATTGACATTTATTGGGACAATAGGCAAACTGGAGTTGTACAAAGTGTAGCACACCATTGTTCCAGTTGTTTTAAATCGATATGGGCTGCAGTGGAGATGGTAAGAAACTTCCATATCATGGGGACCTAACGTCTAATGTCCTTTACACCTACAGACACTGCAGTCAAATGCCAGCCAGCGGCTCTCTGGCCTACGGTGGCTGAAGACGTTTTGTCAAACATTAACAATAGTGTCAGATTGAAGTGTCAGGAACAAATGTAAACAGAGCAGATTACTTTCATCTTTACACAGTTGAAACATTTCTAATTCTAGTCACTTTCAATTGATTCATTGACTCCAAGAACCATAGTTTGTAGTTCGTAACATTAACACAACTGACAGGTATTGCTTGACTGTAAACTGGGATACATGTTTTAATAACATTGGATATTTGATTGGGTTTAATGTTGCATACCTTGTCCTGTTGCCATGCCAACCAGGTGAGAATCACCAGGTAGGCCAGTTGAGAACAAGTTCTCATTTAGAACTGCGACCTGGCCAAGATAAAGCAAAGCAGTGTGACACAGACAACGACACAGTTACACATGGAGTAAATAATAAACAAGACAATAACAAACAATCAATGACAGTAGAAAAAAATAATCTATATACAGTGTGTGCAAAAGGCATGAGGAGGTAGGCAATAAATAGGCCATAGGAGTGAATAATTACAATTTAGCACATTAACACTGGAGTGATAAATGAGCAGAAGATGATGTGCAAGTAGAGATACTGAGTAAATAAAATCCCCCTCGTGGGGATGAGGTAGGTAGATTGGGTGGGCTATGTATAGCTGCAGCGATCGGTTAGCTGCTCAGATAGTTGGTGAGGGAAATAAGTCTAACTTCGGCGATTTTTGCAATTCGTCACAGGCAGCAGAGAACTGGAACGAAAGGCGGCCAAATGAGGTGTTGGGGATGATCAGTGAGATATACCTGCTGGAGCGCATAATACGGGTGGGTGTTATCGTGACCAGTGAGCTGAGATAAGGAGCTTTACCTAGCATGGACTTATAGATGACCTGGAGCCAGTGGGTCTGGCGACGAATATGTAGCGAGGGCCAGCCGACTAGAGCATACAGGTCGCAGTGGTATAAGGTGATTTGGTAACAAAACGGATGGCACTGTGATAGACTGCATCCAGTTTGCTGAGTAGAGTATTGGAAGCTATTTTGTAGATGACATCGCCGAAGTCAAGGATCAGTAGGATAGTCAGTTTTACTAGGGTAAGTTTGGCGGCGTGAGTGAAGGAGGCTTTGTTGCGAAATAGAAAGCAGACTCTAGATTTGATTTTGGATTGGAGATGTTTAATGAGTCTGGAAGGAGAGTTTACAGTCTAGCCAGACACCTAGGTACTTATAGATGTCCACATATTCAAGGTCGGAACCGTCCAGGGTGGTGATGCTAGTTGGCGTGAGGGTGCAGGCAGCGAACGGTTGAAAAACATGCATTTGGTTTTACTAGCGTTTAAGAGCAGTTGGAGGCCACGGAAGGAGTGTTGTACGGAATTGAAGCTCATCTGGAGGGTTGTTAACAGTGTCCAAAGAAGGGCCAGAAGTATACAGAATGGTGTCATCTGCGTAGAGGTGGATCAGAAAATCACCAGCAGCAAGAGCGACATCATTGATATATACAATTAACTGATACTGGATGAATCCGGTCTTCTCTGCTGCTTCATCAGCCTCCCCTTTACTCCAAGCTCCTCTTCATCCCTTCTGCAAGACACAATGTGGGAAAATAAAGCGGAAGGAATGGGAACCCTATTCCTTTGAAGCAGTATATGCCTGAAGTCATTTTAGCTTCGATTAAATATATTCAAAAGTGAACGTGCACATTAGTCTACTCTGTTTCGAAAGCTGACATGTTAAAAGGTTTTACAAGGTTGTCACTTGCCAAGTTTGCTTTGTGAGCTTTTCTGTGTCTTCATGCTAATCGCGAGCTAACGCGGCATTTAAATTATAGTCAGGCTGAAGAAGTTGCCTACCTCAAGTTGTTTTGCTTAAATACAAGGCTTTGGGCTAAAAACGTAACTAAAAAAAAACATGTCCTGCTTCAGTACCCATCTGATAAAGACAATAGTCCAAAAAGGGAGAACTTCCAGGATTTTGAGCATCTCCGTTGTCTAATCTATGTACGCCTGGCCCTGCAACAAACTTGCTAGTATGTAAGTTAATTTACCTCGATAGTGTTGCAGTGGCTGTTATAGTTGACATGTTTTTCAGCAGGGCTTTTAGTGAAACACAAGATGGTGCCGTTCACTGCGTCTAGCAGTATGACCAGGCAAAGTTTGAGGCTAACTATGGGATATAATATGGTCGGAGGCTACCGACGTTAGCTGAATTTAGCTAGCAAAATATCTGACTTAGCTTATGCTAAGCACTGCTGAACCTGGTGATATATTAATGTTAGCTACATTTTATAGCCAGTGGCGAGAAATGGATCCTTCTACTGTGAACTAGCTGATAAACTTTACGATTCAGTAACAACACATTTCAAAGACAAAACTGTTCCCTTGTAAAGGTTCAAACTCTGCTTGCAGTGGAAAAGGAAGTACCTTCAAACTGTGAAAGCTGGTTGAAAGGAGGGAAATTGGCTAGTAAAATGAGCATATTAAAGAACGAGTTAAGTTAGCGTGTGTAGGTGAATATTTATCAGCTGTAGGCGTTAACTTCACATGTGTAGGACCCCTTGCAGCCGTTTATTTAGCACGTTGAACCGCCTGCAAGCACATTTGACGCATATCGGCGTTAATTTAGCGCGTGCACCGGTTTACTTTACACACGTTGCATTAAAAAGATCGCCTTTTGACTACGTGCTTTAAGACCCAAACGGCGTTCCATACGCTCTTCACCTGCAGGTCATGTTCAATGCATGTACATAGCTTGCCCGCTGATCTATCCATTGGTGAAGTAATTTCATGTCAATCTAAATATAAAACAAAATAAACGATTTGAGGTTCAGAAAGGAACGATATAAACCGGTACTTTTTTTTGGTTCAATGGTCTTTGTAAATGTTTATTAGATGTTTTTCTCGTTTCGAAGCAAAGACGGATAGTTGCGACGTAACATGACGACGTGATCGATGACGTCCGAAGCTTATTTTGATCACGTGAACATTTTGTTGCAGAATGCCAGATCCTGCTGATTTTGGCCGTGATGCCAGTGTTTTCATTGATGCCAAGTTGTTTTCAAAACACCGAACCTCCCCTGGACACCTAATTTATGAATTAAATGTATTTTGTTTATAGCACCTGGTAGGACCTGGATTTGGGATCAGACCGCAAGATCGATTCCTGGCAATGGTTGATAAAATATTTCCTGTGAAACACCGTTTTCTCATCATTGTTCAAATATCTAGTTTTATTTAGTTGAGCCTATGATCATTTGTCTTCAGCATCCTAAATAATAGCACGGATGCAAAGTTTGAAAAAAATAGTGAATCTGGAGCCAAAAGGGTAATCAGGATGTGGGATGCGAACCACCCAGTCTAACTACATTTAAGTTACCGACGCTCACAACTTTCCATTGTGCCACAACATTTTGATGGATGCAATGAGTCTATATAAACAAACATGATAATATTTAATTCTGACCAGCAGATGTCACTGTGTTCAAACCTCAAGAGTAATGAACCGTTTTTGGGTTGGTGAAACCTCCAAAGGTTTAGAAAGCCTGGGTTCTCCATCACTGGCGTCAGGAACATCCTTTCACATTATTTAATCAACCACCTCACTTCTTCTCGATTTATTTGTATATTTTGGATTAAACCACATACTAAATACAGCAAAACAATGTTATATCTTTCTGTGGAAATGAGGATTTGACCTCCCATATGAGTCAGTGGTCTCATCCCAGTGCCCCATCATGCACTCAGCTCAGGTAAAGCAGGGAACTGGAAAACTATTTGGGAGCCAAAACATATTCATTAAAACCTTCCGAAGCTTTGTGATGTCAATATTTATATTTATTACGTCTCTAATACAACAATTTAAAACACTCTGTACTCCGAAAGACCTAGAATTAGACAATACTCACACACATGGCCATGGTGAATTATCATGCTCTGACATACTAACAGACACCACAGGGCGGTATTCAATTTGTTGCAAAACGTTTCCTAACATGAAGCAAACAGAACAAAATGGGGCGGGACCTACCTGAATTTGTCCAATAGAAACTTGTTTTGCTCTGTTTGCTTCAGTTTGGTTCTTAAACGGTTTCCGTAATGAATACACCCTGGTACACAGGGTCAGGGGTCAGAAGACTCATTTACACTTTCAGCCTGAGAGGGATAGCAGGAAGGAGAGAGAGATTGATATGGAGAGAAAGAAAGAGATATGGAGAGAGTGAGCGGCAGGTAGTCTAGTGGTTAGAGCGTTGGACTTGTAGCTGAAAGGTTGCTAGATCAAATCCCCGAGCTGACGAGGTAACAATCTGTCGTTCTGCCCCTGAACAAGGCAGTTAACCCACTATTCCTAGGCTGTCATTGTACATAAGAATTTGTTCTTAACTGACTTGCCTAGTTAAGTAAATAAAATATGTAAAGATTGGGGGATATGGAGGGGGATAGAGAGGTGTGGGGAGGACTGTATATGGTGGAGAGGGATGGGAAGGAAAGAGGTCTATAACGATGTCATCATGCTGATGAGCTACTGTTGTTTCAGCCCCCCAAACATTTAAGTGTGTTTAAGTGTGTGTGTTACTGGATACAGTCCATGACATGTATCTGTAGTGTGTCCATGTCGGGGGCTTGGTACTGGCACTTTGGACAGCGGTAGTCAGGAAGCTCTTCAGCCCCGCCTCCAGCCACTCCCTCTGCAGACAATCCCACGCTGCGGGAGGAGGAGTTAAAGGCACTCCCTACAGATGAGAGAGACAGAAATTACTACATTTACTCCAAATTGTATCTTTTTAAAGGAAAAAGTATTCAAAGGAGCAACATAGCCTGAGGGACACTGGATAATAACATCTGCATAGTACGCAATAACTTATGTTTAGTCTTTATATATTGACTGATACTGTTTTATGTATTTCTCTTTAGTTGTATTTACTATGAGAGAGAGAGAGAGATAGCTAGCTAGCTCTAAACAGAGAGTACACAGTGACAGAATACCTGACCACTGTGACCCAAACTTTAGGAAAGCTTTGACTATGTAGACTCAGTGAGCATAGCCTTGCTATTGAGAAAGGCCGCCGTAGGCAGACCTGGCTCTCAAAAGACACATATTTCCCTCAGATTACACAGATCCACAAAGAATGTCAAAACTAGAGTTGTTTTCGAAAACTCCCATATCTACTGGGTGAAATACCACAGTGTGCCATCACAGAGAGATCAGGTGAAATACCAGTGTGCCATCACAGAGAGATCAGGTGAAATACCTGTGTGCCATCACAGAGAGATCAGGTGAAATACCAGTGTGCCATCACAGAGAGATCAGGTGAAATACCTGTGTGCCATCACAGAGAGATCAGGTGAAATACCAGTGTGCCATCACAGCTGCAAGATTTGTGATCTGTTGCCACGAGAAAAGGGCAACCAGTGAAGAACAAACACCATTGTAAATACAACCATATTTATGGTTATTTATTTCCCTTTTGTACTTTAACTATTTGCACATTGTTACAACACTGTATATAGACATAATATGACATTTGTAATGTCTTTATTATTTTGGAACTTCTGTGAGTGTAATGTTTACAGTACATTTTTGTTTATTTATCTACTTCACTTGCTTTGGCAATGTTATATGTTTCCCATGCCAATAAAGCCCTTTGAAGTGAATTGAGAAGAGAATATCCAAGGCCTGAGGTCATCTGCCTTTGGCCTAAAGAGCAGGAACCTGGACTTCATCAAAGAAATCGGAAATACAGACATTGTCATCCTACAACAAACATGATATAAAGGAGATGGACTGGTTGCCCTCTAGGTTTCAGAGAGCTGGTAGACCCATCCACCAAATGACCAGGTGTGAAACAGGGAAGAGACTCAGGGAAGTGCTAATTTGGTATAGAACAGACCTGACCCACTCTATTAAATTTGTCAAAACAGGAACATTTTACATTTGGGTAGAAATTCAAAAGGAAATGATCTTAACAGAGAAAAATGCTCTCCTGTGTGCTACCTACAGTGGGGAGAACAAGTATTTGATAACCTGCAAAATCGGCAGTGTTTCCTACAAAGCATGTAGAGGTCTGACATTTTTATGGTTATTTATTTTCCCTTTTGTACTTTAACTATTTGTACATAGACATAATATGACATTTGAAATGTATTTTCTTTTGGAACTTTTGTGAGTCGTGTTTACTGTTCATTTATTATTGTTTATTTAACTAATATCTAGTTCACGTGCTTTGGCAATGTAGTCATGTGTTTCCCATGCCAATAAAGCCCTTAAATAGAAATTGAGGGAGAGAGATTCCCAAAGACTGGAGCGTCGGCCTTCTGGCCCGCTCCACCTTCACGCCAGTAGACCTCCCTTCACCAGCTCAGGGCATGTCCGCCCCAGCATGGATTTGTAGTCTACTTGTGTGCTGCTGTAGCTTCTGTCCTGGAGTTTACTAAATATTTTCATGAAGAAACTGATAAAACACACAGCTGCTAAATCAAGGTGACTTACAGAGATGAGAAGGAACCGAGAGCAAGAGAGGGAGTGTGGTGATGTAGTATCCACAACTAAAGAATCATTATGGAATCTGAAAACACACGTATCCTGAAAGCATGATGATGTACTAACTTTGTGCTAAAAGAAAAGAACGAGGTGGTAACTGTGTCATTGTAGCAAAATATTTATAAACTAAAAATTTGATCAAACGTTTCATTTCTTTTTGTTCTGTTATCTATAGAATGGGCCATCATTGGTTTGGAGCCAATGGGCCATCATTGGTTTGGAGCCAATGGGCCATCATTGGTTTGGAGCCAATGGGCCATTGGTTTGGAGCCAATGGGCCATCATTGGTTTGGAGCCAATGGGCCATCATTGGTTTGGAGCCAATGGGCCATCATTGGTTTGGAGCCAATGGGCCATCATTGGTTTGGAGCCAATGGGCCATCATTGGTTTGGAGCCAATGGGCCATCATTGGTTTTGGAGCCAATGGGCCATCATTGGTTTGGAGCCAATGGGCCATCATTGGTTTGGAGCCAATGGGCCATCATTGGTTTGGAGCCAATGGGCCATCATTGGTTTGGAGCCAATGGGCCATCATTGGTTTGGAGCCAATGGGCCATCATTGGTTTGGAGCCAATGGGCCATCATTGGTTTGGAGCCAATGGGCCATCATTGGTTTGGAGCCAATGGGCCATCATTGGTTTGGAGCCAATGGGCCATCATTGGTTTGGAGCCAATGGGCCATCATTGGTTTGGAGCCTATAGGCATATTCCCAAGCTCAAGAAGCTTTACGTTTTGATTGGGTCATTTTGCCTAAAAACCTTTAGTTCAACCTATAGAAAAATTAGACAACTCTGCATCTTTGCCCAGCCTGGACAGAGTGGCATGAAGGGTGTCTGTCATCCCCAGTGGCTCTGTAGGTGAAGAGAGGATATTCTTCGCTGCCAGCTGGCTCTCCAGGTACCATCACATGAGCCTGAAGACACTGGTCGTCTCTCCAGGTACCATCACATGAGCCTGAAGACACTGGTCGTCTCTCCAGGTACCATCACATGGCCTGTGGTCTCTCTCCAGGTACCATCACATGAGCCTGAAGACACTGGTCGTCGGTACCATCACATGAGCCTGAGACACTGTAGGTACATCACATGAGCCTGAAGACACTGGTCCTCTCCAGGTACCATCACATGAGCCTGAAGACACTGGTCGTCTCTCCAGGTACCATCATGAGCCTGAAGGGTGTTTATCATCCCCAGTGGCTCTGCAAGTGAAGAGAGGATATTCTCCCTGGTTGTGGGGTTATGTGGGGTCGTGGTGGTGGGGGGTGGGGGTGTGGGGGGTGTACCTGATTGGGGGGTGTGTTCCTGATTGGGGGTGTGAACCTGATTTTGGGGGGGGTCGTGGTGTGTACCTGATTGGGGGTGATGTGGGGTCGTGGTGGGGGGTGTACCTGATTTGATGGGGTGATGATTGGGGGTGATGTGGTGGGGGGGGGTGTACCTGATTTGGGGGGGGGTGATGTGGGGTCGTGGTGGGGTGTACCTGATTGGGGGTGATGTGTGGTCGTGGTGGTCTGAAGACCTCCAGGTGTCTCTGCTGCATCTTCTCCATCCGAGCCCTGAAACACACACACACACACACTTTAAATACTTTATTTGAATTCACACATCCCATTCCAGTGTGTGTGTGTATGTGTGTATATGTGTGTATATGTGTGTGTATGTGTGTGTATGTGTATGTGTGTGTGTATGTATGTGTGTGTATGTGTGTGTGTGTGTGTGTGTGTTGTGTATGTGTGTAGGTCTCTTCCTCTTCCTGTTTCAGACGCTCCATCTCAGCCAACGCTGTGTTCAGCTGGTCCTGAAGCTCCTCCTTCCTCTGGTTCAACTTCTCCCTGGCCTCCCGCTCCGCTAGGAAGTCTGCCTTGTAGATCTCAGCCTGACACACACACACACTTTAAATACTTTATTTGAATTTACAAATCCCATGACAGTCAAGAGGGATTCAAATTTAAGAAGGTCACAAACAGAGGTTGTAATGCCAGGGTAATAGGGTTGTAATGCCAGGAAGAGAATAGAGGTTGTAATAATGGGTTGAGAATAGGGTTGTAATGGGTAGAGAATAGAGGTTGTAATGCCAGGGTAATGGGTAGAGAGTAGAGGTTGTAATGCCAGGGTAATGGGTTGAGAATAGAGGTTGTAATGCCAGGGTAATGGGTAGAGAATAGAGGTTGTAATGCCAGGGTAATGGAGGTTGTAATGCCAGGATAGAGAATAGAGGTTGTAATGCCAGGGAGAATAGATGGGTAGAGAATAGAGGTTGTAATGCCAGGGTAATGGGTAGAGAATAGAGGTTGTAATGCCAGGGTAAGAATGGAGGTTGTAATGCCAGGGTAATAGAGGTTGTAATGCCAGGGTAATGGGTAGAGAATAGAGGTTGTAATGCCAGGGTAATGGGTTGAGAATAGAGGTTGTAATGCCAGGGTAATGGGTAGAGAATAGAGGTTGTAATGCCAGGGTAATGGGTAGAGAATAGAGGTTGTAATGCCAGGGTAATGGGTAGAGAATAGAGGTTGTAATGCCAGGGTAATGGGTAGAGAATAGAGGTTGTAATGCCAGGGTAATGGGTAGAGAATATAGGTTGTAATGCCAGGGTAATGGGTAGAGAATAGAGGTTGTAATGCCAGGGTAATGGGTAGAGAATAGAGGTTGTAATGCCAGGGTAATGGGTAGAGAATAGAGGTTGTAATGCCAGGGTAATGGAGAATAGAGGTTGTAATGCCAGGGTAGAGAATAGAGGTTGTAATGCCAGGGTAATGGGTAGAGAATAGAGGTTGTAATGCCAGGGTAATGGGTTGAGAATAGAGGTTGTAATGCCAGGGTAGAGAATAGAGGTTGTAATGCCAGGGGGTAGAGAATAGAGGTTGTAATGCCAGGGTAGAGAATAGAGGTTGTAATGCCAGGGTAGGGTAGAGAATAGAGGTTGTAATGCCAGGGTAATGGGTAGAGAATAGAGGTTGTAATGCCAGGGTAATGGAAGAGAATAGAGGTTGTAATGCCAGGGTAATGGGTAGAGAATAGAGGTTGTAATGCCAGGGTAGAGAATATAGGTTGTAATGCCAGGGTAATGGGTAATAGAGGTTGTAATGCCAGGGTAGAGAATAGAGGTTGTAATGCCAGGGTAATGGGTAGAGTGTAGAGGTTGTAGTGCCAGGGTAGTGGGTAGAGAGTAGAGGTTGTAATGCCAGGGTAGTGGGTAGAGAATAGAGGTGGTAATGCCAGGGTAATGGGTAGAGAATAGAGGTGGTAATGCCAGGGTAATGGGTAGAGAATAGAGGTTGTAAATCCAGGGTAATGGATAGAGAATAGAGGTTGTAATGCCAGGGTAATGGGTAGAGAATAGCCAGGTTGTAAATCCAGGGTAATGGATAGAGAATAGAGGTTGTAATGCCAGGGTAGAGAATAGAGGTTGTAATGCCAGGGTAGAGAATAGAGGTTGTAATGCCAGGGGGTAGAGAATAGAGGTTGTAATGCCAGGGTAATGGGTAGAGAATAGAGGTTGTAAATGCCAGGGTAATGGATAGAGAATAGAGGTTGTAATGCCAGGGTAGAGAAATAGAGGTTGTAATGCCAGGGGGTAGAGAATAGAGGTTGTAATGCCAGGGTAGAGAATAGAGGTTGTAATGCCAGGGTAATGGGTAGAGAATAGAGGTTGTAATGCCAGGGTAATGGGTAGAGAATAGATGTTGTAATGCCAGGGTAATGGGTAGAGAATAGAGGTTGTAATGCCAGGGTAATGGGTAGAGAATAGAGGTTGTAATGCCAGGGTAATGGGTAGAGAATAGAGGTTGTAATGCCAGGGTAATGGGTAGCCAGGGTAATAGAGGTTGTAATGCCAGGGTAATGGGTAGAGAATAGAGGTTGTAATGCCAGGGTAATGGGGTTGAGATAGAGGTTGTAATGCCAGGAGAGAATAGAGGTTGTAATGCCAGGGTAATAGAGGTAGAGGTTGTAATGCCAGGATAGAGAATAGAGGTTGTAATGCCAGGGTAATGGGTAGAGAATAGAGGTTGTAATGCCAGGGTAGTAATGGGTAGAGGGTAGTAGAGGTTGTAATGCCAGGGTAGAGGATAGAGGTTGTAATGCCAGGGTAATGGGTAGAGAATAGAGGTTGTAATGCCAGGGTAGTGGATAGAGAATAGAGGTTGTAATGCCAGGGTAGAGAATAGAGGTTGTAATGCCAGGGTAATGGGTAGAGAATAGAGGTTGTAATGCCAGGGTAGTGGATAGAGAATAGAGGTTGTAATGCCAGGGTAATGGGTAGAGAATAGAGGTTGTAATGCCAGGGTAGAGAATAGAGGTTGTAATGCCAGGGTAGAGAATAGAGGTTGTAATGCCAGGGTAGAGAATAGAGGTTGTAATGCCAGGGTAATGGGTAGAGAGTAGAGGTTGTAATGCCAGGGTAATGGGTAGAGAGTAGAGGTTGTAATGCCAGGGTAATAGAGGTTGTAATGTACCTGGGTAGAGAATGAGAATGCCAGGGGCGAGTAGAGTTGTACCTGGGCAGTGAGAACAGAGGTTGTAATGCCAGGGTACCTGGGCAGTCAGAATGCAGGGGGGTAGAGAATAGAGGTTGTAATGCCAGTGAGAAATGGGTAGAGTGTGTGTACCTGGGCAGGGTGAGAACAGAGGTTGTAATGCCAGGGTAGAGAATAGAGGTTGTAATGCCAGGGTGAGAACAGAGGTTGTAATGCCAGGGTACCTGGGCAGTGAGAATGCCAGGGGTGAGAGTGAGGTTGTACCTGGGCAGTGAGAATGCCAGGGGGATAGAGTGTGGTTGTACCTGGGCAGTGAGAATGCCAGGGGGTGAGAATGAGTGTAATGCCTGGGTAGTGGAGAACAGAGGTTGTAATGCCAGGGTACCTGGGCAGTGAGAACAGGGGTGAGTAGAGGTTGTAATGCCAGGGTAATGAGAACAGGGGTAATGCCAGGGTAGAGTACCTAGGGCAATGAGAACAGGGGTGAGTGTGTGTACCTGGGCAGTGAGAACAGGGGTGAGTGTGGGTAGGGCAGTCAGAACAGGGGTGAGAGGTTGTAATGCCTGGGCAGTGAGAACAGGGGGGTGAGTGTGTGTACCTGGGCAGTGAGAACAGGGGGGTGAGTGTGTGTAGTGTGTGTAATGGGCAGTGAGAACAGGGGTTGTAATGCCAGGTGTAGAGGTTGTAATGGGCAGTGAGAACAGGGGTGAGTGTGAGAGAGTAATAGTACCTGGGCAGTGAGAACAGGGGTGAGTGTGTGTACCTGGGCAGTGAGAACAGGGGTGAGTGTGTGTACCTGGGCAGTGAGAACAGGGGGTCTGTGTGTACCTGGGCAGTGAGAACAGGGGTGAGTGTGTGTACCTGGGCAGTGAGAACAGGGGTGAGTGTGTGTACCTGGGCAGTGAGAACAGGGGTGAGTGTGTGTACCTGGGCAGTGAGAACAGGGGTGAGTGTGCAACACCTGGGCAGTGAGAACACAGTGTGTACCTGGGCAGTGAGAACAGGGGTGAGTGTGTGTACCTGGGCAGTGAGAACAGGGGTGAGTGTGTACCTGGGCAGTGAGAACAGGGGTGAGTGTGTGTACCTGGGCAGTGAGAACAGGAACGGTCTCTAGAGATCCTCTCTGTTGCTCCACCTCTTCCTTCAGCTTGTCAATCAGATCCTGTTTCAGAGCCAGAGCTCTCTCTGCCTCCTCCAGACAACAACCATGTCTCCTCCCTACACACACATGGTGTTATTAGTGACTGTTGTCTCTTCCTCTGCCACACACACACCACACACACACACACACACACACACACACACCCTCTGCCACACACACACACACACCCTCTGCCACACACACACACACCCTCTGCCACACCCTCTGCCACACACACACACACACACCACACACACACACACACCCTCTGCCACACACACACACACACCACACACACACACACACCTCTGCCACACACACACACACACACACACACACACCTCTGCCACACACACACACACACACCACTCTGCCACACACACACACACACCCTCTGCCACACACACACACACCCTCTGCCACACACACACACACACCCTCTGCCACACACACACACCCTCTGCCACACACACACCACACCCTCTGCCACACACACACACACCCACCCTCTGCCACACACACACACACCCTCTGCCACACACACACACACACACCTCTGCCACACACACACACACCCACCACACCCTCTGCCACACACACCCCTCTGCCACACACACACACCCTCTGCCACACACACACACACCCTCTGCCACACACACACACACCCTCTGCCACACACACACACACACCCTCTGCCACACACACACACACACCCTCTGCCACACACACCCTCTGCCACACACACCCTCTGCCACACACACACCTCTGCCACACACCCTCTGCCACACACACACACACACACACACACACACCCTCTGCCACACACACACACACACACACACACACACCACACCCTCTGCCACACACACACACCCACACACACACACCCTCTGCCACACACACACACACACACACACACACCACCCTCTGCCACACACCCTCTGCCACACACACACACACACACACACACACCTCTGCCACACACACACACACACACACACACACCCCTCTGCCACACACACCCTCTGCCACACACACACCCACCCCTCTGCCACACACACACACACACACCACACCCTCTGCCACACACACACACACACACACACACACCACACCCTCTGCCACACACACACACACACACACACACCCACTCTGCCACACACACACACACCCACCCTCTGCCACACCACACACACACACCCTCTCTGCCACCACACACACACACACACACACACACCCCCTCTGCCACACACACACACACACCACTGCCACCGATTACACACACACACACACCTGGAGGGCCAAAACACACCTGAAAAACCCTCTGCCACACAAGTAAAAACAATCTGACAACACACACACACACACACACACACCTGCCACACTGCCACACACTAGAGGTTGATTTATTTGAGGGCCAAAAAAGCTGAAAAATAAGAAAAACAAATCGACAATTTCAACAATACTGAACACTTATTTTAACTTAATATAATATGAATATATGAATGCTTACGAGCCTGCTGCTGCCTACCATGCTCAGTCAGACTGCTCTATCAAATCAGACTTAATTATAACATGATAACACACAGAAATACGAGCCTTTGGTCATTAATATGGTAGAATCTGAAACTATCATTTAGAAAACAAAACGTTTATTCTTTTAGTGAAATACGGAACAGTTCCGTATTTTAACTAAGGGGTGGCATCCATCAGTCTAAATATTCCTGTTACATTGCACAACCTTCAATGTTATGTCATAATTATGGCAAATTAATTAGCAACGAGCCAGACGGCCCAAACTGTTGCATATACCCTGACTCTGTGTGCAATGAACGCAAGAGAAGTGACACAATTTCACCTGGTTAATATTGCCTGCTAACATGAATTTCTTAATTAAATATGCAGGTTTAAAAATATATACTTCTGTGTATTGATTTTAAGAAAGGCACTGATGTTTATGGTTCGGTACATTCGTGGAACAATTGTGCTTTTGTCAAATCATCCCCTGTTTGGCGACGTAGGCTGTGATTGTTAGGAAGAAATAGTCTTCACCCAGTTCACAACGAGCCCGGTGGCCCAAACTGCTGCATATACCCCGACTCTGTTGCACAGAACGCAAGAGAAGTGACAATTACCCTAGTTAAAAGAAAATCATGTTAGCAGGCAATTTTAACTAAATATGCAGGTTAAAAAAATCTATACTTCTGTGTATTTATTTTAAGAAAGGCATTGATGTTCATGGTTAGGTACACGTTGGAGCAACGATACGCACCACATCGATTATATGCAACGCAGGACACACTAGATAAACTAGTAATATCATCAACCATGTGTAGTTAACTAGTGATTATGATTGATTGTTTTTACAAGATAAGTTTAATGGTAGCTAGCAACTTACCTTGGCTTCTTACTGCATTTGCGTAACTCCTTGTGGAGTGCAATGAGAGGCAGGTGGTTATTGTGTTGGACTAGTTAACTGTAAGTTTGCAAGATTGGATCCCCCGAGCTGACAAGGTAAAAATCTGTAGTTCTGCTCCTGAACAGGCAGTTAACCACCCGTTCCCAGGCCGTCATTGAAAATAAGAACGTGCTCTTAACTGACTTGTCTAGTTAAATAAAGGTAAAATAAATTTAAAAAAATATATATATATATTTTGTATTTTTATTATAAATCAGCTAAATCGGCGCCCAAAAATAGCGATTTTCGATTGTTATGAAAACTTGAAATCGGCCCTAATTAAATCGGCCATTCCGATTAATCGGTCGACCTCTGCCACACACCCTCTGCCACCACACACACACATACCCTCTGCCACACACACCTCAGTCTTGAGTTTGGAGTCGTAGTCCTTAAACAGACAGGTGTAGGCGTGCTGCAGCTGGGCAAGCTTCCTCCTGGAAGACATTATTATTATCACAATATCGATTAGTGTGTACCTCTTCAGTAACAACCAGGTGGGCAGTCTCTAGGTTGTGTGTGTGTGTGTACCTCTCCTCAGTAATGACCAGGCGGTCAGTCTTCAGGGCGGTCTCTAAGTTGTGTGTCTGCAGCAGTAGTTTGTCTACCGTCACAGAGTGCTGCTTCCTCTGTTGTTCCATCTCTCTCTCTGATGCTGCCAATGACTCCCAGTACTGCTCAGCCACACACACACACACACACACACACACACACACACACACAGAGAGAGAGAGAGAGAGAGACTGAAAGAGTGTTTTGAGAGTCAGAGAGAGAGTCTCCACCACTACAGTCATCACATCAAGGAGAGTCCTGTTGAGGAAATCTCTGTCTGACTGAAAGAGTGTTTTGTTTTGCCTACACAAAATTACAACCCCACTACAGTCATCACATCAAGGAGAGTCTCCACCACTACAGTCATCACATCAAGGAGAGTCTCCACCACTACAGTCATCACATCAAGGAGAGTCTCCACCACTACAGTCATCACATCAAGGAGAGTCTCCACCACTACAGTCATCACATCAAGGAGAGTCTCCACCACTACAGTCACCAACTTCATGTGACCGTGCATACTCAAGTCACCAACATCATCACATCAAGCACTGACCATGTGACCGTGCATACTGTCACCAACATCCGCAGACACTGACCATGTGACCATGTGCATCAGTCCTCTCTCTCCTCGTCTCTGCTACGTCAGTCCTCTCTCTCCTCGTCTCTGCTACGTCAGTCCTCTCTCTCCTCGTCTCTGCCTCCGTCAGTCCTCTCTCTCCTCGTCCTCTGCTCGCTCAGTCCTCTCTCTCCTCGTCTCTGCTACGTCAGTCCTCTCCTCCTCGTCTCTGCTACGTCAGTCCTCTCTCTCCTCGTCTCTGCTACGTCAGTCCTCTCTCTCCTCGTCTCTGCTACGTCAGTCCTCTCTCTCCTCGTCTCTGCTCGTCAGTCCTCTCTCTCCTCGTCTCTGCTACGTCAGTCCTCTCTCTCCTCGTCTCTGCTACGTCAGTCCTCTCTCCCCCTCGTCTCGTCTCTGCTGCTACGTCAGTCCTCTCTCCCCTCGTCTCTGCTACGTCAGTCCTCTCTCTCCTCGTCTCTGCTACGTCAGTCCTCTCTCCCCTCGTCTCTGCTACGTCAGTCCTCTCTCTCCTCGTCTCTGCTACGTCAGTCCTCTCTCTCCTCGTCTCTGCTCCCCTCGTCAGTCCTCTCTCTCCTCGTCTCTGCTACGTCAGTCCTCTCTCTCCTCGTCTCTGCTACGTCAGTCCTCTCTCTCCTCGTCTCTGCTACGTCAGTCCTCTCTCTCCATCTCTCTGTTATCGTCAGTCTCCATCTCTCTGCTACGTCAGTCCTCTCTCTCCATCTCTGTTACGTCAGTCGTCTCTCTCCTTGTCTCTGCTACGTCAGTCCTCTCCTTGTCTCTGCTACGTCAGTCATCTCTCCTTGTCTCTGCTACGTAGCAGAGTGAACTATAAAAACAGACATCGTTCCATGTGGAGTCTGAGAATAAAACCCAAACCTGTCTCCCATCAGCACCAGTAGAGAGTAAAACCCAAACCGGTCTCCCATCAGCACCAGTAGGGAGGAAAACCCAAACCGGTCTCCCATCAGCACCAGTAGGGAGGAAAACCCAAACCGGTCTCCCATCAGCACCAGTAGTTGTCATACCTGTCGTCCAGGATGTTGCGGTCCTGCTGGCTCCGGTCCAAACAGCTCTGTCTCTCTCTCAGCTCTCCCAGGAGAGACGTCACCTGGGCCTTCAGCGCCTCGACATCCTTATCCAGCTAAACACACAGACAGACAGTAGTACTGTCTGACAGACAGATAGTACTGAAAGGACCAGGCAGTAGGACTGACTGTTACACAAAATGACTAAGTCCGGTGTGTGTGTACCTGGGTACAGTGTGTGTGTAGTGTGTGTGTAGTGTGTACCTGGGTACTGTGTGTGTGTAGTGTGTACAGTGTGTGTGTAGTGTGTACCTGTGTGTGTGTGTAGTGTGTACCTGGGTACAGTGTGTGTACAGTGTGTGTAGTGTGTACCTGGGTACAGTGTGTGTGTAGTGTGTGTAGTGTGTGTGTAGTGTGTACCTGGGTACAGTGTGTGTGTAGTGCGTACCTGGGTACAGTGTGTGTGTAGTGCGTAGTGTGTAGTGTAGTGTATGGTGTATAGTGTATAGTGTGTAGTGTATAGTGTGTAGTGTAGTGTTGAGTGCGTGGTGTAGTGTGTAGTGTAGTGTGTAATGCGTGGTGTAGTGTGTGGTGTATTTTGTGGTGTGGTGTAGTGTGTGGTGTATAGTGTGTAGTGTATAGTGTGTAGTGTGTAGTGTGTAGTGTATAGTGTAGTGTGTAGTGTATAGTGTGTAGTGTATAGTGTAGTGTATAGTGTAGTATAGTGTGTAGTGTATAGTGTAGTGTGGTGTAGTGTATAGTGTAGTGTATAGTGTAGTGTATAGTGTATAGTGTGTAGTGTATAGTGTATAGTGTGTAGTGTGTAGTGTATAGTGTGGTGTAGTGTATCGTGTGTAGTGTATCGTGTGTAGTGTGTAGTGTGTATAGTGTAGAGTGTAAAGTGTAGTGTATGGTGTAGTGTAGTGTATAGTGTGGTGTGTAGTGTAGTGCATTGTGTATAGTGTAGTGTAGTGCATTGTGTATAGTGTAGTGTATAGTGTATAGTGTGTAGTGTAGTGTAGTGCATTGTGTATAGTGTAGTGTATAGTGTATAGTGTGTAGTGTAGTGTAGTGTAGCGTGTAGTGTGTAGTGTAATGTGTGGTGTAGTGTATAGTGTGTAGTGTTGTGTATAGTGTAGTGTAGTGTGTAGTGTGCAGTATAGTGTAGTGTGTAGTATAGTATAGTGTGTAGTGTAGTGTAGTGTAGTATGCAGTGTAGTGTGCAGTATAGTGTGTAGTGTAGTGTATAGTGTGTAGTATAGTGTGTATTGTGTAGTATAGTGTGTAGTGTATAGCGTGTCGTGTATAGTGTGTAGTATAGTGTGTATTGTGTAGTATAGTGTGTAGTGTATAGCGTGTCGTGTAGTGTATAGTATAGTGTGTAGTATAGTATAGTGTGTAGTGTAGGGTGTAGTGCGTGGTGTATTGTGTGGTGTATTGTGTGGTGTAGTGTGTAGTATAGTGTGTAGTATAGTGTATAGTGTGTGTGTAGTGTGGTGTATTGTGTGTGTGTAGTGTGTAGTGTGTAGTAGTGTGTGTAGTGTTGTGTGTAGTGTAGTGTGTAGTGCATGGTGTATTGTGTGGTGTAGTGTGTAGAGTGTGTAGTAGAGTGTGTAGTGTATAGTGTTTAGCGTGTAGTGTATAGTGTGTAGTATAATATAGTGTGTAGTGTAGTATAGTGTAGTGTATAGTGTAGTGTATAGAGTGTAGTATAGTGTAGTGTGTAGTATAGTGTGTAGTGTGTAGTATAGTGTGTAGTGTATAGTATAGTGTGTGGTGTAGTATAGTGTGTAGTGTACTGTGTAGTATAGGATAGCGTGTAGTGTGTAGTATGGTATAGTGTGTAGTATAGTATAGTGTGTAGTATAGTGTGTAGTATAGTGTGTAGTATAGTATGTAGTATAGTGTAGTGTGTAGTGTAGTATAGTGTATAGTATAGTGTAGTGTGTAGTATAGTGTGTAGTGTAGTATAGTATATAGTGTAGTGTGTACCTGGGTACAGTCCTTGTCCTTCTGTTTAAGCAGCACTTCAGTTCTGTCTCTCTGAGCTGAACTCTTCTGGAGGAATCTAACTGCTCCTGCAGCTCTCTGTACCTACACACACACACGGACACCACACCCACACACACGGACACCACACCCACACCCACGGACACCACACCCACGGACACCACACCCACACCAACGGACACCACACCCACACACACGGACACCACACCCACACCCACGGACACCACACCCACGGACACCACACCCACACGGACACCACACCCACACGGACACCACACCCACACGGACACCACACCCATGGACACCACACCCACGGACACCACACCCACACGGACACCACACCCACACACAGGGACACCACACCACCACACCCACAGGGACACCACACCCATGGACACCACACACATGGGACACCACACACAGGGACACCACACCCACACACAGGGACACCACACACGGGACACCACACCCACACAGGGACACCACACACACACAGGGACCCCACACACACAGGGACACCACACCCACACACAGGGACACCACACACAGGGACACCACACCCACACACAGGGACACCACACACAGGGACACCACACCCATGGACACCACACCCACGGACACCACACCCATGGACACCACACCCACACACAGGGACACCACACACAGGGACACCACACCACACCCACACACAGGGACACCACACACACACGGACACCACACCCACACACAGGGACACCACACACAGGGACACCACACACAGGGACACCACACCCACCCACACACACAGGGACACCACACACAGGGACACCACACCACACCCACACACAGGGACACCACACCACACCCACACACAGGGACACCACACCACACCCACACAAGGGACACCACACCACACCCACACACAGGGACACCACACCCAGGCACCCACACACAGGCACACCACACCACACACAGGCACACCACACACACCCACACACAGGCACACCACACACAGGCACACCACACAGGCACACCACACACACACAGGCACACCACACCCACACACAGGAACATATTTAGGATCACAGGTCATAACCACTACAAGGCAGAATAGTGAGACACACTTACCTGCCCTGTGTGGCTTGAAGCTGCTCTGTGAGTTTGGCCAGGTGGGAGCTGAGGAGACAGGAAGCAGACATCAACACACTGCAGGAAGTGATGCGGACTGTCGGAAAATGATATCATACCTGTCAGAGGAGGGCGGGGCATCGGAACGCTGAACCGTTTCCTCAGTAACACCACAACTCTAAGGAACACAATTATAGTCCCCAGTAAGACTTCACGTTTCCAGCTATCATTTCTTCACAGAATGACCGTAACACCACACACACACACACACACCAGTTTGGTTCGGAGCTGCTCAACCGAGCGATGAAGGCAGTCTCTCTCTCTCTCTCCCTCCTCCCTCTCTTTCTCCAGCTCTTCATTCCTCCTCCTCAGATCTCTCTTCCCTTCTTCCAACTCCTCTTTGTGGCTCTTCAGCGGCTGGAGAGAGTTGTTTCCTCCTACAGGCTAGAGAAAGAGACAGGAAGTTGATAGATAGTATATCTCCATGTTGCCATAGAAACAACAAGCTTGTATTGAAATAAGGAGTGAGGGAGAACCAGAAACAAAGAAAAAGCACGACTTCAGGTTAACCACTAACTACACAGAGATAGATGGCTTCTCTCTCTATGAGGTAGAGAGGTGATTGGTGAGATCAGGAACAAGTGGGCAGGACTGGGGAGGGTACTTCTCATGGAGCAAAATGGAACCTTTATTTAACTGGGCAAGTCAGTAAGGAACAAATTCTTATTTACAATGACGGCCTACACCGGCCAAACCCGGAAGACGCTGGGCCAGTTGTGCTCCGCCCTGTGGGACTCCCAGTCAGGGCCGAATGTGATACAGCCTTAGCTGAACACACTGCGGGGCTCCCAGCCTTAGCTGAACACACTGGGGGACTCCCAGCCTTAGCTGAAACACACTGGGGGACTCCCAGCCTTAGCTGAAACACACTGGGGGACTCCCAGCCTTAGCTGAAACACACTGGGGGACTCCCAGCCTTAGCTGAAACACACTGGGGGACTCCCAGCCTTAGCTGAAACACACTGGGGACTCCCAGCCTTAGCTGAAACACACTGGGGGACTCCCAGCCTTAGCTGAACACACTGCGGGACTCCCAGCCTTAGCTGAACACACTGGGGGACTCCCAGCCTTAGCTGAACACACTGGGGGACTCCCAGCCTTAGCTGAACACACTGTGGGACTCCCAGTCAGGGCCGGATGGGCCTTAGCTGAACACACTGTGGGACTCCCAGCCTTAGCTGAACACACTGGGGACTCCCAGCCTTAGCTAAACACACTGGGGGACACCCAGCCTTAGCTGAACACACTGGGGACTCCCAGCCTTAGCTGAACACACTGGGGGACTCCCAGCCTTAGCTGAACCCACTGTGGGACTCCCAGCCTTAGCTGAACACACTGGGGACTCCCAGCCTTAGCTGAACACACTGGGGGACTCCAGCCTTAGCTGAACACACTGGGGGACTCCCAGCCTTAGCTGAACACACTGGGGGACTCCCAGCCTTAGCTGAACACACTGGGGACTCCCAGCCTTAGCTGAACACACTGGGGGACTCCCAGCCTTAGCTGAACACACTGGGGACTCCCAGCCTTAGCTGAACACACTGGGGGACTCCCAGCCTTAGCTGAACACACTGGGGGACTCCCAGCCTTAGCTGAACACACTGGGGACTCCCAGCCTTAGCTGAACACACTGGGGACTCCCAGCCTTAGCTGAACACACTGGGGACTCCCAGCCTTAGCTGAACACACTGGGGGACTCCCAGCCTTAGCTGAACACACTGGGGACTCCCAGCCTTAGCTGAACACACTGGGGGACTCCCAGCCTTAGCTGAACACACTGGGGACTCCCAGCCTTAGCTGAACACACTGGGGACTCCCAGCCTTAGCTGAACACACTGGGGACTCCCAGCCTTAGCTGAACACACTGGGGACTCCCAGCCTTAGCTGAACACACTGGGGACTCCCAGCCTTAGCTGAACACACTGGGGACTCCCAGCCTTAGCTGAACACACTGGGGACTCCCAGCCTTAGCTGAACACACTGGGGACTCCCAGCCTTAGCTGAACACACTGGGGGACTCCCAGCCTTAGCTGAACACACTGGGGGACTCCCAGCCTTAGCTGAACACACTGGGGACTCCCAGCCTTAGCTGAACACACTGGGGACTCCCAGCCTTAGCTGAACACACTGGGGACTCCCAGCCTTAGCTGAACACACTGGGGGACTCCCAGCCTTAGCTGAACACACTGTGGGACTCCCAGTCAGGGCCGGATGTGATACAGCCTTAGCTGAACACACTGTGGGACTCCCAGCCTTAGCTGAACACACTGGGGACTCCCAGCCTTAGCTGAACACACTGGGGGACTCCCAGCCTTAGCTGAACACACTGGGGGACTCCCAGCCTTAGCTGAACACACTGGGGGACTCCCAGCCTTAGCTGAACCCACTGGGGACTCCCAGCCTTAGCTGAACCCACTGTGGGACTCCCAGCCTTAGCTGAACACACTGGGGACTCCCAGCCTTAGCTGAACACACTGGGGGACTCCCAGCCTTAGCTGAACACACTGGGGGACTCCCAGCCTTAGCTGAACACACTGGGGGACTCCCAGCCTTAGCTGAACACACTGGGGACTCCCAGCCTTAGCTGAACACACTGGGGACTCCCAGCCTTAGCTGAACACACTGGGGGACTCCCAGCCTTAGCTGAACACACTGGGGACTCCCAGCCTTAGCTGAACACACTGGGGACTCCCAGCCTTAGCTGAACACACTGGGGGACTCCCAGCCTTAGCTGAACACACTGGGGGACTCCCAGCCTTAGCTGAACACACTGGGGGACTCCCAGCCTTAGCTGAACACACTGGGGGACTCCCAGCCTTAGCTGAACACACTGGGGGACTCCCAGCCTTAGCTGAACACACTGGGGACTCCCAGCCTTAGCTGAACACACTGGGGGACTCCCAGCCTTAGCTGAACACACTGGGGACTCCCAGCCTTAGCTGAACACACTGTGGGACTCCCAGCCTTAGCTGGGGGACTCCCAGCCTTAGCTGCACACACTGTGGGACTCCCAGCCTTAGCTGAACACACTGTGGGACTCCCAGCCTTAGCTGAACACACTGGGGACTCCAGCCTTAGCTGAACACACTGTGGGACTCCCAGCCTTAGCTGAACACACTGGGGACTCCCAGCCTTAGCTGAACACACTGTGGGACTCCCAGCCTTAGCTGAACACACTGTGGGACTCCCAGCCTTAGCTGAACACACTGTGGGACTCCCAGCCTTAGCTGAACACACTGTGGGACTCCCAGCCTTAGCTGAACACACTGGGGACTCCCAGTCAGGGCCGGATGTGATACAGCCTTAGCTGAACACACTGTGGGACTCCCAGCCTTAGCTGAACACACTGTGGGACTCCCAGCCTTAGCTGAACACACTGGGGGACTCCCAGCCTTAGCTGAACACACTGGGGACTCCCAGCCTTAGCTGAACACACTGGGGGACTCCCAGCCTTAGCTGAACACACTGGGGGACTCCCAGCCTTAGCTGAACACACTGGGGACTCCCAGCCTTAGCTGAACACACTGGGGGACTCCCAGCCTTAGCTGAACACACTGGGGGACTCCCAGCCTTAGCTGAACACACTGGGGGACTCCCAGCCTTAGCTGAACACACTGGGGGACTCCCAGCCTTAGCTGAACACACTGGGGACTCCCAGCCTTAGCTGAACACACTGGGGACTCCCAGCCTTAGCTGAACACACTGGGGGACTCCCAGCCTTAGCTGAACACACTGGGGGACTCCCAGCCTTAGCTGAACACACTGGGGACTCCCAGCCTTAGCTGCACACACTGTGGGACTCCCAGCCTTAGCTGAACACACTGGGGACTCCCAGCCTTAGCTGCACACACTGTGGGACTCCCAGCCTTAGCTGCACACACTGGGGACTCCCAGCCTTAGCTGAACACACTGGGGACTCCCAGCCTTAGCTGAACACACTGGGGACTCCCAGCCTTAGCTGAACACACTGGGGGACTCCCAGCCTTAGCTGAACACACTGGGGACTCCCAGCCTTAGCTGAACACACTGTGGGACTCCCAGCCTTAGCTGAACACACTGTGGGACTCCCAGCCTTAGCTGAACACACTGGGGGACTCCCAGCCTTAGCTGAACACACTGGGGGACTCCCAGCCTTAGCTGAACACACTGGGGGACTCCCAGCCTTAGCTGAACACACTGGGGGACTCCCAGCCTTAGCTGAACACACTGGGGACTCCCAGCCTTAGCTGAACACACTGGGGGACTCCCAGCCTTAGCTGAACACACTGGGGGACTCCCAGCCTTAGCTGAACACACTGGGGGACTCCCAGCCTTAGCTGAACACACTGGGGACTCCCAGCCTTAGCTGAACACACTGGGGACTCCCAGCCTTAGCTGAACACACTGTGGGACTCCCAGCCTTAGCTGAACACACTGGGGGACTCCCAGCCTTAGCTGAACACACTGGGGGACTCCCAGCCTTAGCTGAACACACTGGGGACTCCCAGCCTTAGCTGAACACACTGGGGGACTCCCAGCCTTAGCTGAACACACTGGGGACTCCCAGCCTTAGCTGAACACACTGTGGGACTCCCAGCCTTAGCTGAACACACTGGGGACTCCCAGCCTTAGCTGAACACACTGTGGGACTCCCAGCCTTAGCTGAACACACTGTGGGACTCCCAGCCTTAGCTGAACACACTGTGGGACTCCCAGCCTTAGCTGAACACACTGTGGGACTCCCAGCCTTAGCTGAACACACTGTGGGACTCCCAGCCTTAGCTGAACACACTGGGGACTCCCAGCCTTAGCTGAACACACTGGGGGACTCCCAGCCTTAGCTGAACACACTGGGGGACTCCCAGCCTTAGCTGAACACACTGGGGGACTCCCAGCCTTAGCTGAACACACTGGGGACTCCCAGCCTTAGCTGAACACACTGGGGGACTCCCAGCCTTAGCTGAACACACTGGGGGACTCCCAGTCAGGGCCGGAGCAGCCTTAGCTGAACACACTGGGGACTCCCAGCCTTAGCTGAACACACTGTGGGACTCCCAGCCTTAGCTGAACACACTGGGGGACTCCCAGCAGGGCCGGATGTGATACAGCCTTAGCTGAACACACTGGGGGACTCCCAGCCTTAGCTGAACACACTGGGGGACTCCCAGCCTTAGCTGAACACACTGGGGACTCCCAGCCTTAGCTGAACACACTGGGGGACTCCCAGCCTTAGCTGAACACACTGGGGGACTCCCAGCCTTAGCTGAACACACTGGGGGACTCCCAGCCTTAGCTGAACACACTGGGGACTCCCAGCCTTAGCTGAACACACTGGGGGACTCCCAGCCTTAGCTGAACACACTGGGGGACTCCCAGCCTTAGCTGAACACACTGGGGACTCCCAGCCTTAGCTGAACACACTGGGGACTCCCAGCCTTAGCTGAACACACTGGGGGACTCCCAGCCTTAGCTGAACACACTGGGGGACTCCCAGCCTTAGCTGAACACACTGGGGGACTCCCAGCCTTAGCTGAACACACTGGGGGACTCCCAGCCTTAGCTGAACACACTGGGGGACTCCCAGCCTTAGCTGAACACACTGGGGGACTCCCAGCCTTAGCTGAACACACTGGGGGACTCCCAGCCTTAGCTGAACACACTGGGGGACTCCCAGCCTTAGCTGAACACACTGGGGGACTCCCAGCCTTAGCTGAACACACTGGGGACTCCCAGCCTTAGCTGAACACACTGGGGGACTCCCAGCCTTAGCTGAACACACTGGGGGACTCCCAGCCTTAGCTGAACACACTGGGGGACTCCCAGCCTTAGCTGAACACACTGGGGACTCCCAGCCTTAGCTGAACACACTGGGGGACTCCCAGCCTTAGCTGAACACACTGGGGACTCCCAGTCAGGGCCAGATGTGATACAGCCTTAGCTGAACACACTGGGGACTCCCAGCCTTAGCTGAACACACTGGGGACTCCCAGCCTTAGCTGAACACACTGGGGGACTCCCAGCCTTAGCTGAACACACTGGGGGACTCCCAGCCTTAGCTGAACACACTGGGGACTCCCAGCCTTAGCTGAACACACTGGGGGACTCCCAGCCTTAGCTGAACACACTGGGGGACTCCCAGCCTTAGCTGAACACACTGGGGGACTCCCAGCCTTAGCTGAACACACTGGGGGACTCCCAGCAGGGCCAGATGTGATACAGCCTTAGCTGAACACACTGGGGACTCCCAGCCTTAGCTGAACACACTGTGGGACTCCCAGCCTTAGCTGAACACACTGTGGGACTCCCAGCCTTAGCTGAACACACTGGGGACTCCCAGCCTTAGCTGAACACACTGTGGGACTCCCAGCCTTAGCTGAACACACTGTGGGACTCCCAGCCTTAGCTGAACACACTGTGGGACTCCCAGCCTTAGCTGAACACACTGGGGGACTCCCAGCCTTAGCTGAACACACTGTGGGACTCCCAGCCTTAGCTGAACACACTGTGGGACTCCCAGCCTTAGCTGAACACACTGTGGGACTCCCAGCCTTAGCTGAACACACTGTGGGACTCCCAGCCTTAGCTGAACACACTGGGGACTCCCAGCCTTAGCTGAACACACTGGGGGACTCCCAGCCTTAGCTGAACACACTGGGGGACTCCCAGCCTTAGCTGAACACACTGGGGGACTCCCAGTCAGGGCTGTGATACAGCCTTAGCTGAACACACTGGGGGACTCCCAGCCTTAGCTGAACACACTGGGGACTCCCAGCCTTAGCTGAACACACTGGGGGACTCCCAGCCTTAGCTGAACACACTGGGGGACTCCCAGCCTTAGCTGAACACACTGGGGGACTCCCAGCCTTAGCTGAACACACTGGGGGACTCCCAGCCTTAGCTGAACACACTGGGGGACTCCCAGCCTTAGCTGAACACACTGGGGGACTCCCAGCCTTAGCTGAACACACTGGGGGACTCCCAGCCTTAGCTGAACACACTGGGGACTCCCAGCCTTAGCTGAACACACTGGGGACTCCCAGCCTTAGCTGAACACACTGGGGGACTCCCAGCCTTAGCTGAACACACTGGGGGACTCCCAGCCTTAGCTGAACACACTGGGGGACTCCCAGCCTTAGCTGAACACACTGGGGGACTCCCAGCCTTAGCTGAACACACTGGGGGACTCCCAGCCTTAGCTGAACACACTGGGGGACTCCCAGCCTTAGCTGAACACACTGGGGGACTCCCAGCCTTAGCTGAACACACTGGGGGACTCCCAGCCTTAGCTGAACACACTGGGGGACTCCCAGCCTTAGCTGAACACACTGGGGACTCCCAGCCTTAGCTGAACACACTGGGGGACTCCCAGCCTTAGCTGAACACACTGGGGACTCCCAGCCTTAGCTGAACACACTGGGGGACTCCCAGCCTTAGCTGAACACACTGGGGGACTCCCAGCCTTAGCTGAACACACTGGGGGACTCCCAGCCTTAGCTGAACACACTGGGGGACTCCCAGCCTTAGCTGAACACACTGGGGGACTCCCAGCCTTAGCTGAACACACTGGGGACTCCCAGCCTTAGCTGAACACACTGGGGACTCCCAGCCTTAGCTGCACACACTGGGGACTCCCAGCCTTAGCTGCACACACTGTGGGACTCCCAGCCTTAGCTGAACACACTGGGGACTCCCAGCCTTAGCTGCACACACTGTGGGACTCCCAGCCTTAGCTGCACACACTGTGGGACTCCCAGCCTTAGCTGAACACACTGTGGGACTCCCAGCCTTAGCTGAACACACTGTGGGACTCCCAGCCTTAGCTGAACACACTGTGGGACTCCCAGCCTTAGCTGAACACACTGGGGACTCCCAGCCTTAGCTGAACACACTGTGGGACTCCCAGCCTTAGCTGAACACACTGGGGACTCCCAGCCTTAGCTGAACACACTGGGGGACTCCCAGCCTTAGCTGAACACACTGTGGGACTCCCAGCCTTAGCTGAACACACTGTGGGACTCCCAGCCTTAGCTGAACACACTGGGGACTCCCAGCCTTAGCTGAACACACTGTGGGACTCCCAGCCTTAGCTGAACACACTGGGGGACTCCCAGCCTTAGCTGAACACACTGTGGGACTCCCAGCCTTAGCTGAACACACTGTGGGACTCCCAGCCTTAGCTGAACACACTGGGGACTCCCAGCCTTAGCTGAACACACTGTGGGACTCCCAGCCTTAGCTGAACACACTGTGGGACTCCCAGCCTTAGCTGAACACACTGTGGGACTCCCAGCCTTAGCTGAACACACTGGGGACTCCCAGCCTTAGCTGAACACACTGGGGGACTCCCAGCCTTAGCTGAACACACTGGGGACTCCCAGCCTTAGCTGAACACACTGGGGACTCCCAGCCTTAGCTGAACACACTGGGGGACTCCCAGCCTTAGCTGAACACACTGGGGGACTCCCAGCCTTAGCTGAACACACTGGGGACTCCCAGCCTTAGCTGAACACACTGGGGGACTCCCAGCCTTAGCTGAACACACTGGGGGACTCCCAGCCTTAGCTGAACACACTGGGGGACTCCCAGTCAGGGCCTGTGAGCTGAACACACTGGGGGACTCCCAGCCTTAGCTGAACACACTGGGGACTCCCAGCCTTAGCTGAACACACTGGGGGACTCCCAGTCAGGGCCGGATGTGATACAGCTGAACACACTGGGGGACTCCCAGCCTTAGCTGAACACACTGGGGGACTCCCAGCCTTAGCTGAACACACTGGGGGACTCCCAGCCTTAGCTGAACACACTGGGGACTCCCAGCCTTAGCTGAACACACTGGGGGACTCCCAGCCTTAGCTGAACACACTGGGGGACTCCCAGCCTTAGCTGAACACACTGGGGACTCCCAGCCTTAGCTGAACACACTGGGGGACTCCCAGCCTTAGCTGAACACACTGGGGGACTCCCAGCCTTAGCTGAACACACTGGGGGACTCCCAGCCTTAGCTGAACACACTGGGGGACTCCCAGCCTTAGCTGAACACACTGGGGGACTCCCAGCCTTAGCTGAACACACTGGGGACTCCCAGCCTTAGCTGAACACACTGGGGACTCCCAGCCTTAGCTGAACACACTGGGGACTCCCAGCCTTAGCTGAACACACTGGGGGACTCCCAGCCTTAGCTGAACACACTGGGGGACTCCCAGCCTTAGCTGAACACACTGGGGACTCCCAGCCTTAGCTGAACACACTGGGGACTCCCAGCCTTAGCTGAACACACTGGGGACTCCCAGCCTTAGCTGAACACACTGGGGGACTCCCAGCCTTAGCTGAACACACTGGGGGACTCCCAGCCTTAGCTGAACACACTGGGGGACTCCCAGCCTTAGCTGAACACACTGGGGACTCCCAGCCTTAGCTGAACACACTGGGGGACTCCCAGCCTTAGCTGAACACACTGGGGACTCCCAGCCTTAGCTGAACACACTGGGGACTCCCAGCCTTAGCTGAACACACTGGGGGACTCCCAGCCTTAGCTGAACACACTGGGGACTCCCAGCCTTAGCTGAACACACTGGGGACTCCCAGCAGGGCCAGATGTGATACAGCCTTAGCTGAACACACTGTGGGACTCCCAGCCTTAGCTGAACACACTGGGGGACTCCCAGCCTTAGCTGAACACACTGGGGGACTCCCAGCCTTAGCTGAACACACTGGGGGACTCCCAGCCTTAGCTGAACACACTGGGGGACTCCCAGCCTTAGCTGAACACACTGTGGGACTCCCAGTCAGGGCCAGATGTGATACAGCCTTAGCTGAACACACTGTGGGACTCCCAGCCTTAGCTGAACACACTGTGGGACTCCCAGCCTTAGCTGAACACACTGTGGGACTCCCAGCCTTAGCTGAACACACTGTGGGACTCCCAGCCTTAGCTGAACACACTGTGGGACTCCCAGCCTTAGCTGAACACACTGTGGGACTCCCAGCCTTAGCTGGACACACTGTGGGACTCCCAGCCTTAGCTGGACACACTGTGGGACTCCCAGCCTTAGCTGAACACACTGTGGGACTCCCAGCCTTAGCTGAACACACTGTGGGACTCCCAGCCTTAGCTGAACACACTGGGGACTCCCAGCCTTAGCTGAACACACTGTGGGACTCCCAGCCTTAGCTGAACACACTGTGGGACTCCCAGCCTTAGCTGAACACACTGTGGGACTCCCAGCCTTAGCTGAACACACTGTGGGACTCCCAGCCTTAGCTGAACACACTGTGGGACTCCCAGCCTTAGCTGAACACACTGGGGACTCCCAGCCTTAGCTGAACACACTGGGGACTCCCAGCCTGTGAGCTGAACACACTGGGGACTCCCAGCCTTAGCTGAACACACTGTGGGACTCCCAGCCTTAGCTGAACACACTGGGGGACTCCCAGCCTTAGCTGAACACACTGGGGGACTCCCAGCCTTAGCTGAACACACTGGGGGACTCCCAGCCTTAGCTGAACACACTGGGGACTCCCAGCCTTAGCTGAACACACTGGGGGACTCCCAGCCTTAGCTGAACACACTGGGGGACTCCCAGCCTTAGCTGAACACACTGGGGGACTCCCAGCCTTAGCTGAACACACTGGGGACTCCCAGCCTTAGCTGAACACACTGGGGGACTCCCAGCCTTAGCTGAACACACTGGGGACTCCCAGCCTTAGCTGAACACACTGGGGGACTCCCAGCCTTAGCTGAACACACTGGGGACTCCCAGCCTTAGCTGAACACACTGGGGGACTCCCAGCCTTAGCTGAACACACTGGGGACTCCCAGCCTTAGCTGAACACACTGGGGGACTCCCAGCCTTAGCTGAACACACTGGGGACTCCCAGCCTTAGCTGAACACACTGGGGACTCCCAGCCTTAGCTGAACACACTGGGGACTCCCAGCCTTAGCTGAACACACTGGGGACTCCCAGCCTTAGCTGAACACACTGGGGGACTCCCAGCCTTAGCTGAACACACTGGGGACTCCCAGCCTTAGCTGAACACACTGGGGACTCCCAGCCTTAGCTGAACACACTGGGGGACTCCCAGCCTTAGCTGAACACACTGGGGGACTCCCAGCCTTAGCTGAACACACTGTGGGACTCCCAGCCTTAGCTGAACACACTGTGGGACTCCCAGCCTTAGCTGAACACACTGGGGACTCCCAGCCTTAGCTGAACACACTGTGGGACTCCCAGCCTTAGCTGCAACACACTGTGGGACTCCCAGCCTTAGCTGAACACACTGTGGGACTCCCAGCCTTAGCTGAACACACTGTGGGACTCCCAGCCTTAGCTGAACACACTGTGGGACTCCCAGCCTTAGCTGAACACACTGTGGGACTCCCAGCCTTAGCTGAACACACTGTGGGACTCCCAGCCTTAGCTGAACACACTGTGGGACTCCCAGCCTTAGCTGAACACACTGTGGGACTCCCAGCCTTAGCTGAACACACTGTGGGACTCCCAGTCAGGGCCGGATGTGATACAGCCTTAGCTGAACACACTGTGGGACTCCCAGCCTTAGCTGAACACACTGGGGACTCCCAGCCTTAGCTGAACACACTGGGGGACTCCCAGCCTTAGCTGAACACACTGGGGGACTCCCAGCCTTAGCTGAACACACTGGGGGACTCCCAGCCTTAGCTGAACACACTGGGGACTCCCAGCCTTAGCTGAACACACTGGGGGACTCCCAGCCTTAGCTGAACACACTGGGGACTCCCAGCCTTAGCTGAACACACTGGGGGACTCCCAGCCTTAGCTGAACACACTGGGGGACTCCCAGCCTTAGCTGAACACACTGGGGACTCCCAGCCTTAGCTGAACACACTGGGGACTCCCAGCCTTATGCTGATACAGCCTTACTGAACACACTGGGGACTCCCAGCCTTAGCTGAACACACTGGGGACTCCCAGCCTTAGCTGAACACACTGGGGGACTCCCAGCCTTAGCTGAACACACTGGGGGACTCCCAGCCTTAGCTGAACACACTGGGGGACTCCCAGCCTTAGCTGAACACACTGGGGGACTCCCAGCCTTAGCTGAACACACTGGGGGACTCCCAGCCTTAGCTGAACACACTGGGGACTCCCAGCCTTAGCTGAACACACTGGGGACTCCCAGCCTTAGCTGAACACACTGGGGACTCCCAGCCTTAGCTGAACACACTGGGGACTCCCAGCCTTAGCTGAACACACTGGGGACTCCCAGCCTTAGCTGAACACACTGGGGGACTCCCAGCCTTAGCTGAACACACTGGGGACTCCCAGCCTTAGCTGAACACACTGGGGACTCCCAGCCTTAGCTGAACACACTGGGGGACTCCCAGCCTTAGCTGAACACACTGGGGGACTCCCAGCCTTAGCTGAACACACTGGGGACTCCCAGCCTTAGCTGAACACACTGGGGACTCCCAGCCTTAGCTGAACACACTGGGGGACTCCCAGCCTTACACACTGGGGACTCCCAGCCTTAGCTGAACACACTGGGGGACTCCCAGCCTTAGCTGAACACACTGTGGGACTCCCAGCCTTAGCTGAACACACTGGGGACTCCCAGCCTTAGCTGAACACACTGGGGACTCCCAGCCTTAGCTGAACACACTGGGGACTCCCAGCCTTAGCTGAACACACTGGGGACTCCCAGCCTTAGCTGAACACACTGGGGACTCCCAGCCTTAGCTGAACACACTGTGGGACTCCCAGCCTTAGCTGAACACACTGTGGGACTCCCAGCCTTAGCTGAACACACTGTGGGACTCCCAGCCTTAGCTGAACACACTGTGGGACTCCCAGCCTTAGCTGAACACACTGTGGGACTCCCAGCAGGGCTGTGAGCCTTAGCTGAACACACTGTGGGACTCCCAGCCTTAGCTGAACACACTGGGGACTCCCAGCCTTAGCTGAACACACTGTGGGACTCCCAGCCTTAGCTGAACACACTGGGGGGACTCCCAGCCTTAGCTGAACACACTGGGGACTCCCAGCCTTAGCTGAACACACTGGGGGACTCCCAGCCTTAGCTGAACACACTGGGGGACTCCCAGCCTTAGCTGAACACACTGGGGGACTCCCAGCCTGTGAGCTGCTGAACACACTGGGGGACTCCCAGCCTTAGCTGAACACACTGTGGGACTCCCAGCCTTAGCTGAACACACTGGGGACTCCCAGTCAGGGCCGGATGCAGCCTTAGCTGAACACACTGGGGACTCCCAGCCTTAGCTGAACACACTGGGGGACTCCCAGCCTTAGCTGAACACACTGGGGGACTCCCAGCCTTAGCTGAACACACTGGGGGACTCCCAGCCTTAGCTGAACACACTGGGGACTCCCAGCCTTAGCTGAACACACTGGGGGACTCCCAGCCTTAGCTGAACACACTGGGGACTCCCAGCCTTAGCTGAACACACTGGGGGACTCCCAGCCTTAGCTGAACACACTGGGGGACTCCCAGCCTTAGCTGAACACACTGGGGGACTCCCAGCCTTAGCTGAACACACTGGGGGACTCCCAGCCTTAGCTGAACACACTGGGGGACTCCCAGCCTTAGCTGAACACACTGGGGGACTCCCAGCCTTAGCTGAACACACTGGGGACTCCCAGCCTTAGCTGAACACACTGGGGGACTCCCAGCCTTAGCTGAACACACTGGGGGACTCCCAGCCTTAGCTGAACACACTGGGGACTCCCAGCCTTAGCTGAACACACTGGGGACTCCCAGCCTTAGCTGAACACACTGGGGACTCCCAGCCTTAGCTGAACACACTGGGGACTCCCAGCCTTAGCTGAACACACTGGGGGACTCCCAGCCTTAGCTGAACACACTGGGGGACTCCCAGCCTTAGCTGAACACACTGGGGACTCCCAGCCTTAGCTGAACACACTGGGGACTCCCAGCCTTAGCTGAACACACTGGGGACTCCCAGCCTTAGCTGAACACACTGGGGACTCCCAGCCTTAGCTGAACACACTGGGGGACTCCCAGCCTTAGCTGAACACACTGGGGACTCCCAGCCTTAGCTGAACACACTGGGGACTCCCAGCCTTAGCTGAACACACTGGGGGACTCCCAGCCTTAGCTGAACACACTGGGGACTCCCAGCCTTAGCTGAACACACTGGGGGACTCCCAGCCTTAGCTGAACACACTGTGGGACTCCCAGCCTTAGCTGAACACACTGTGGGACTCCCAGCCTTAGCTGAACACACTGGGGACTCCCAGCCTTAGCTGAACACACTGTGGGACTCCCAGCCTTAGCTGAACACACTGTGGGACTCCCAGCCTTAGCTGAACACACTGTGGGACTCCCAGCCTTAGCTGAACACACTGTGGGACTCCCAGCCTTAGCTGAACACACTGTGGGACTCCCAGCCTTAGCTGAACACACTGTGGGACTCCCAGCCTTAGCTGAACACACTGGGGGACTCCCAGCCTTAGCTGAACACACTGTGGGACTCCCAGCCTTAGCTGAACACACTGGGGACTCCCAGCCTTAGCTGAACACACTGTGGGACTCCCAGCCTTAGCTGAACACACTGTGGGACTCCCAGTCAGGGCCGGATGTGATACAGCCTTAGCTGAACACACTGTGGGACTCCCAGCCTTAGCTGAACACACTGGGGGACTCCCAGCCTTAGCTGAACACACTGGGGGACTCCCAGCCTTAGCTGAACACACTGGGGACTCCCAGCCTTAGCTGAACACACTGGGGACTCCCAGCCTTAGCTGAACACACTGGGGGACTCCCAGCCTTAGCTGAACACACTGGGGGACTCCCAGCCTTAGCTGAACACACTGGGGGACTCCCAGCCTTAGCTGAACACACTGGGGGACTCCCAGCCTTAGCTGAACACACTGGGGGACTCCCAGCCTTAGCTGAACACACTGGGGGACTCCCAGCCTTAGCTGGGGGGACTCCCAGCCTTAGCTGAACACACTGGGGACTCCCAGCCTTAGCTGAACACACTGTGGGACTCCCAGTCAGGGCCAGATGTGAACACACTGGGGGACTCCCAGCCTTAGCTGAACACACTGGGGACTCCCAGCCTTAGCTGAACACACTGGGGACTCCCAGCCTTAGCTGAACACACTGGGGGACTCCCAGCCTTAGCTGAACACACTGGGGGACTCCCAGCCTTAGCTGAACACACTGGGGGACTCCCAGCCTTAGCTGAACACACTGGGGGACTCCCAGCCTTAGCTGAACACACTGTGGGACTCCCAGTCAGGAACAGATGTGATACAGCCTTAGGAACACTGGGGACTCCCAGCCTTAGCTGAACACACTGGGGACTCCCAGCCTTAGCTGAACACACTGGGGACTCCCAGCCTTAGCTGAACACACTGGGGACTCCCAGCCTTAGCTGAACACACTGGGGGACTCCCAGCCTTAGCTGAACACACTGGGGGACTCCCAGCCTTAGCTGAACACACTGGGGACTCCCAGCCTTAGCTGAACACACTGGGGACTCCCAGCCTTAGCTGAACACACTGGGGACTCCCAGCCTTAGCTGAACACACTGGGGACTCCCAGCCTTAGCTGAACACACTGGGGACTCCCAGCCTTAGCTGAACACACTGGGGGACTCCCAGCCTTAGCTGAACACACTGGGGGACTCCCAGCCTTAGCTGAACACACTGGGGGACTCCCAGCCTTAGCTGAACACACTGGGGACTCCCAGCCTTAGCTGAACACACTGGGGACTCCCAGCCTTAGCTGAACACACTGGGGACTCCCAGCCTTAGCTGAACACACTGGGGACTCCCAGCCTTAGCTGAACACACTGCTCCCAGCCTTAGCTGAACACACTGGGGGACTCCCAGCCTTAGCTGAACACACTGGGGACTCCCAGCCTTAGCTGAACACACTGGGGACTCCCAGCCTTAGCTGAACACACTGGGGACTCCCAGCCTTAGCTGAACACACTGGGGACTCCCAGCCTTAGCTGAACACACTGGGGACTCCCAGCCTTAGCTGAACACACTGGGGGACTCCCAGCCTTAGCTGAACACACTGGGGGACTCCCAGCCTTAGCTGAACACACTGGGGACTCCCAGCCTTAGCTGAACACACTGGGGACTCCCAGCCTTAGCTGAACACACTGGGGGACTCCCAGCCTTAGCTGAACACACTGCGGGACTCCCAGCCTTAGCTGAACACACGTTTCTTTACCAACCATGTGGGTACCAAAAATGTATTCCAATGAAACATTTCCCTAACCCCTAACCTAAACCCTCTGAAATAAACCTTTCCTTGTTTTACCTCTGGTCCCCACAAGGATAGTAAAACCAAACACACAGAAGTAAAAAAACAAGTGAGCCACGGAATCTCGCTGTCACATCAGTATGTGGACCACCCCTTCAAATGAGTGGATTGGGCTATTTCAGCCACACCCGTTGTTGACAGGTGTATAAACTCGAGCACACAGCCATGCAATCTCCACAGACAAACATTGGCAGTAGAATGGCCTTACACTACATGATCAAGAGTGTGTATCTTGGAATTTACACTGTTCTATGTATTAGACCTAGATACTGTGTGACGTTTCACATGTATGTATTGCAGCCCTTAACTAATAGTGTTCTGTGCTATGCATTATGTCATGTGGACCCCAGGAAGAGTAGCTGATACTTTGTGGCTAATGGGGATCCTAATGGGGATCCTAATCAATACCAAATCCAGATTTGTCCGTCGGACTGCAAGATGTTGAAGTGGGGACGACGACAATTGAATCTATCTATATTCATCCCTCAATCTATCTGCACTGACCAGCGAGGATGCCATAGGTCCGTTGGTCTCCGAGCCATGGATGGGGCCGTTGACCAGCAGGCCTTGGTTCGCTCCAGGGTTGGAGGGGCTAGAGGGGCTGGCCAGGCTGGAAAGGCTATGGTTCTCCATGGCCAGTCTCTCCACTAGCGCCCGGGCCTCCTGGAAACGACAGCTGAGGAACTCTCTCTCTTCTCTAGACCTCCGCTGCCATTCCTCCATCTCCTCACAGCGCTGACGCAGGGCCTGGTTGCTGCGCTGCAGCGCCTCTACACAACACACACACATACAATCCGTGCCTCAATGTGGATCCAAATAAAATATTTGTGTTTGAATAAATGTGTGTGTGTGATTGAGTCCTACCTCGGAGCTGCTGGTTGTCTCCCAGTAGTCTAGTCACCACCTCATTGGCTGCCAGCTCAGCAGGAACCTGAAGAGCCACGTTACCCTCTTCCCCTGCCATCTCCCACTGCAGGGCCATGTCTGCCTGGGGCTGCACCATGTCGCTGAACATCGTATTATATAGAAAACAAGAAATGTATACAGACACACCATCACTTCAGAATTACAGTATCTGTCTGTTGGCACTGATCCAATGATGCAAAGCTACTAGTACAAAACACTAGGAAGGTTTCCAAGGTTTATTCAACAAAAGCAATGTAGTAACAACAACAAATCATTGCAACATATGTAATGGAAAGGCAATATATGTAGGAGCAATGTTTTAAAGATCGACAACCATTTTATTTTGTCAAACTTTCTTTACAGTGACAATAAATTAGGATTGCCACATACTTTTGAAGGTACGCGAGGCACGTGATGTCATCACGTAACAAGTTCCACTCCACATTTAATTCTAAATGCCTACTTCTTGCAAAAATCATTATTTTTAAAGTAAAAAAAAAAAATATTGCCCTGACTTCCAAGAATGCCTGTTTTTCTGGTTGGCTGGCAAGTTTCACCATCCAATTATATCACATCTACAGGAGGGCAAGTTTCACCATCACCATCTACAGGAGGGCAAGTTTCACCATCCAATTATATCATCTACAGGAGGGCAAGTTTCACCATCCAATTATATCATCTACAGGAGGGCAAGTTTCACCATCCAATTATATCACATCTACAGGAGGGCAAGTTTCACCATCCAATTATATCACATCTACAGGAGGGCAAGTTTCACCATCCAATTATATCACATCTACAGGAGTGTACGTTTCACCATCCAATTATATCACATCTACAGGAGTGTACGTTTCACCATCCAATTATATCACATCTATATCAGGAGTGTACGTTTCACCATCAATGGCACCATCCAATTATATCAGACCACCATGTGGCGATACGTTGACACATGAGAAATATTAGAATATGGCAAATATTAGGTTGGACAATAGAACAAGTCAAAATTCACCCAAGGCTGAAAAACAGCCAAAGAACGTTGTCCGAGCTGGAAAACTAGTAAATGAAATTAAACGAACCTTCACTGAGTCTCTTCTGAATGGAGTGACGCTTATAATTCCATTTAAATGTCACAACATTTTTTATCTCTTTTCATTTTACCACTACAATCTGTTTGGATGAAACTGGGGAAAAAAAGACTTGTGTAGAAAGTAAACATCCACCCATCGATAGTATCAACTGTGCTTATGTCTGAGGAATGAGGAAGTAGGGAAAACTTATATTTCTGGTCTATTGTTCGATGACAGCTGAGCTCGCTGCCCAGACTTAAATAATTACAAAGAGGAGATTCTCCTGATTAAATTGGTGTACGACTTGAAAAAAAAAAAAATTGAAATATACACAGTGTGGTTTTTGGTGAAATAGACAGTTATACTCCTATAGGAAACAATGGGGCGACCTCCCAAGTTCCATGAGTGAAAATCTAATCTTGAAATTTTAACAGCTTTCTATACTATCAACACCAGCTGTCAGCTGCCCAAATTTACATCTTTAGAAAGAATAGATTATCCTGAATGAAATGGTGTAGAACTTCCAAACAGTTTCTAACCAGTTTTATTTTCTAACAGTTTAAATTGAGGTGTGTTCCACCTCATTAACTCACATAGAAGTTGCCCATTTCAGCATCGAGGACAATTCATGTTTGAGGTTTTACTGAGCCGGACAAACTTCTCTCTTCGAGGAGAGCCCACGCACTTCACGCAGATCATGTATGCAGACGTGTGTCCTGCACGATTTGGCACATTTTCTAACCCTAACCCTTGTTGTTTCCCATACAAATAATACATTTGGACGTGTGTGCGTTCCTAAGCTCCTTGTAAGCTCCTTCCTAGTAAGCTCCTTGTTTTCTGGTTATCGTGTTGTTTCTACTGTAGCATGAAGTATGTGTGTATCATAATGTATTTACAGTTTGTCACATTTTTTATACTTAATTCATTCTGATTATTGCATAGATTATAATGGACACCTATGATGTGTGTAACGTGCTTTTTTAAAGGTTGATTATAATGAGCTAATGCTAAGCTATTTGGCAGCTGTGTATGGCACCAATGTTTGTTGACATTATACAATGCATTCTGAGGTCACGTAAACATCTGTCAGACCAAAGATGTTAAAATGAGGTGAAGGAATGGTTCACTCATCTTTCAGGTAAACTTACAGAAGCGAATGAAAGGAAGTGGATGATCGTAGACAACACACCCTTCAACATGCATATTGCAAACAGACCAAATGTATCTGGCCTCCTCTTATTGTCTTTGGTTGACACTAAAAAACAAACATGGCGGGCAACACAAACTACCCCATCTTCCTTAATTACTGTCGATTCTAGAAAGTGTTTTACTATATTATTTCGATCAATGTTGAGCTCACCTGTGATGTGATGAATTATGAATAGTAATTGCTATTAGCTAATTCATATTGTAGTTTCTGTCAGCCGAGAGTTATCTAAATATGACGGATTGTATTGTGTCAATATTTCCTCAGTTAGGACTAATGTTGCCTACATTTCTCGGTTTGGATGATTGTGTTATGCAGTCATTACTTCTGTGAATGTCTGAACATTGCATCCAAAAATAAATGTGTTACATTCAGGACATAACTTTGTAAGGACTATCTGTGTTCGTGCAAAATGTTTGTGAAAAAAATAAAAAAAATCAGTGACTAGGTCAAATGCGTCACTGATGCGCCACTTGAAACTGGACGCTCTAAATAGGCATTCTAATCGAACCCAGTTTGAGCGTACAATGCAGAATGCTCATTCCCGTTTGTCCGTAGGTGTGAACAGCTCAAGAGGAAAAACAGTATAGTTTATAGCGCTCTCTTGCGTATAGTTTATACCTCATTCACGACACTGGTGCTTCTACACCTGCATTGCTTGCTGTTTGGGGTTTTAGGCTGGGTTTCTGTACAGCACTTTGAGATATCAGCTGATGTACGAAGGGCTATATAAATACATTTGATTTGATTTGATTTGCTAGGCTCATAATCTGGGGTAGCAACAGCGTCAGAGCTACAAATCAATGAGCTAAACCCATCCACATGGTTTGCAACTCCGTGAACCTGCGCAGCATTCGCTCAATTCGACACTTATGAACATGTCAAATTACCCAGCTGCAATTCAGATAACAAATCAGCAATAGAAAAAGGTTGTCTTCTGGTTGTTTAATTTTTTAAAATTTTTATTTAACCTTTAACTAGGCAAGTCAGTTAAGAACTCATTTAAATTTCCAATGACGACCTACCAAAAGGCCTCCTGTGGGGACGGAGTCCTGGGATTTAAAAAAATAAATACAATATAAATATAGGACAAAACACATCATAACAACAACACTACACTACATAAGGAGAGACCTAAGACAACAACATAGCAGCACCACAACACTACATAAGGAGAGACCTAAGACAACAACATAACAACAACACTACATGACAAGACAACAACATAGTAGCACCACAACACTCATAACATAAGACAACAACATAGCAGCAACACAACACTACATAAAGAGAGACCTAAGACAACAACACAACACTACATAAGGAGAGACCTAAGACAACAACATAGCAACAACACAACACTACATAAGGAGAGACCTAAGACAACAACATAGCAACAACACTACACTACATAAGGAGAGACCTAAGACAACAACATAGCAACAACACTACACTGCATAAGGAGAGACCTAAGACAACAACATAGCAACAACACTACACTACATAAGGAGAGACCTAAGACAACAACATAGCAACAACACTACACTGCATAAGGAGAGACCTAAGACAACAACATAGCAAGGCAGCAACACAACACTACATAAGGTAGACCTAAGACAACAACATAGCAACAACACTCACTACAAAGGAGAGACAGACAACAACATAGCAACAACACTACATAAGGAGAGACCTAAGACAACAACATAGCAACAACAAACACTAGCCTACAACAGTCACTACATAAGAGACCTAAGACAACAACAACACTACATCCTAAGACAACAACATAGCAAGGCAGCAACAAACAGTCATAAGGAGAGACCTAAGACAACAACATAGCAACAACACTACACTACATAAGGAGAGACCTAAGACAACAACATAGCAACAACACTACACTGCATAAGGAGAGACCTAAGACAACAACATAGCAACAACACTACATAAGGAGAGACCTAAGACAACAACATAGCAACAACACTACACTGCATAAGGAGAGACCTAAGACAACAACATAGCAAGGCAGCAACACAACACTACATAAGGAGAGACCTAAGACAACAACATAGCAGCAACACAACACTACATAAGGAGAGACCTAAGACAACAACATAGCAACACTCACTACAAAGGAGCCTAAGACAACAACATAGTACACTACATAAGGAGAGACCTAAGACAACAACACTACACTACATAAGGAGAGACCTAAGACAACAACATTGCAAGGCAGCAACACATGACAACACAGCATAGTAGCATCTCAACATGGCAGCAGCACAACATAACAGCAACATGGTACAAACATTATTGGGCACAAACAACAGCACAACTGTCAGTAAGGTAGAGACAACAATACATCACACAAAGCAGCCACAACGGTCAGTAGAGACAACAATACATCACACAAAGCAGCCACAACAGTCAGTAAGGTAGAGACAACAATACATCACACAAAGCAGCCACAACAGTCAGTAGAGACAACAATACATCACACAAAGCAGCCACAACAGTCAGTAGAGACAACAATACATCACACAAAGCAGCCACAACAGTCAGTAGAGACAACAATACATCACACAAAGCAGCCACAACAGTCAGTAAGAGTGTCCATGATTGAGTCTTTGAATGAAGAATGAAATCGGCCACATATTGAAAAAGAGGACAGGGTCATGAGTTGTGTTTAGATTTTACTACTTTTTTCTGTAAAATAAATAATGGTTAACCAAGACCAGAACATGTGTAACGTATGATAGTTATGTACCAGCCATCGCTATCAACAACGTGTACCCAGGCGAACAGTAAGCTTGCCCACCAAGTTGCTAACCTTTTTCTTATTATTAACAAATGACATGAGCCTACAGGGTTAACGCGAAGCCGGCATTGTAAGGCAGAACAATGGGCTGGGAAGAGAGTTGGTGCTCAGAGCTAATAGAGGAGTGTAACCCGCTGTGAAATTGCTTGGGGTGCACAATAATAGCCTTTCAGTCGGTGGCATCACTCGCTCTGAGACCTTGAAGTAGTTGTTTTCCCTGCTTTTGTGGGGCGACGGGTGACGATGCTTCGAGGGTGAATGTTGTCAATGTGTGCAGAGGGTTGGAGCCCAGGGCGAGGAGAGGGACGGAAGCTCTACTGGTACAGGAGCAGGGTGAAAAAGGCCCTAAAACATGGCCTGGTTTTTATGCGATTACTTCAAAACTACGGCACGCAGCTGCGACATATGGTCATATTATTAAGCTGGGCTCCATGTCAGATGCAGTGAACTAGTTTTTAAACATAAACAGAAGTGTTACAAATATGATGAAATGAATGCGTTCTATCCCACATGAGGTGAGAGAGCATACAGGCTGTCGCCAATGTAATGATCAACTTGTCTGAATGGGTTCTGGAAACACTTCAACCACTACATTTGTAATCAACACTGTTATGTAACGTTGTGTGTATCGCCATTACGTCCAGTTCAATGGAAACGCAACCTTAAATTAAATTGTCACCTGTTTTCTACGCGAACTTTCTAAATGACAACAACAAAAACAAGTTACTGGAGAAACAGCCAGTCCTCTCGGAGTTAGCCAGCCTACTTTCGCTTCTAGTTCCATCGGTGATTATATCTAGTTAGCGGGAGTTTGCTAAGTAAAGATAAGTTAGCTAACTACACACCGTGGTAACTAATGAAATACGGGCAGCTCGCTCGCCAACTAGTCATATAAATCCTATTAGCTAGAAACTCCGTCAACAACACCGTTCGACTGGTAAGGTTAGCTAGACTGACATGGGTAAATGCGGACTAGCCATGACCATCGCGTCAGCTAGTTAGCACAACAGTGGCTGGTCAATGACACATCTAGCTAACTTGATGTCAAGAAAGCTTACCTTTTCTCTGTAGCTCTAGCTAGCGTTAATCAGGCTAACAACGGTAGTTAATTAAATTAATAGCTCTGGTTTGATTGTCGCAGACCAAGCGTATTTCCGCAACCGACACCAACTCTACGTTGTGTTTTTATTCAAATCTGGTTAAAAAAAAAATAAAGTATTTCTAGCTGATAGGTCTCTTGACATTATGCTAATGCTAGCTGTCAAAGTGACATTATGCTAATGCTAGTTTGCGCCAGGAACTCCTACTTCCGCACTGTCAGAGATGACGTCATCTTCTTTGACGTTTAACGGCGGCGGGCATCTAAATAATGTTGCATTACCGCCACCTACTGGACTGGAGTATAACTCCCTTATACTTTGCTTGAAAATAAATACCTTACCATCTAACACTACACTCACAACAACAAAAAATGTGTTACTCCACTATTTACATCTATTTAGGCCTACTTCAGGCCATAAATGCTAAAAATCCAATCTTACTGAAACATATATCACTTGTTGGTTTATATCTCTGTTCTAGTACAGATCTACTAGTCACACCACTCCTCTCAGGATCCCTCCCCCTTTACCCATCTTCCTCTACTTTCTTCACTACCTCAGCATAGGTCAACTTCTGCACTACTCTAACCCTGGAAACCTCAACCTGCCTCTCAACCATACAGTGCCTTGCGAAAGTATTCGGCCCCCTTGAACTTTGCGACCTTTTGCCACATTTCAGGCTTCAAACATAAAGATATAAAACTGTATTTTTTGTGAAGAATCAACAACAAGTGGGACACAATCATGAAGTGGAACGACATTTATTGGATATTTCAAACTTTTTTAACAAATCAAAAACTGAAAAATTGTGCGTGCAAAATTATTCAGCCGCTTTACTTTCAGTGCAGCAAACTCTCTCCAGAAGTTCAGTGAGGATCTCTGAATGATCCAATGTTGACCTAAATGACTAATGATGATAAATACAATCCACCTGTGTGTAATCAAGTCTCTGTATAAATGCACCTGCACTGTGATAGTCTCAGAGGTCCGTTAAAAGCGCAGAGAGCATCATGAAGAACAAGGAACACACCAGGCAGGTCCAAGATACTGTTGTGAAGAAGTTTAACGCCGGATATTTGGATATAAAAAGATTTCCCAAGCTTTAAACATCCCAAGGAGCACTGTGCAAGCGATAATATTGAAATGGAAGGAGTATCAGACCACTGCAAATCTACCAAGACCTGGCTGTCCCTCTAAACTTTCAGCTCATACAAGGAGAAGACTGATCAGAGATGCAGCCAAGAGGCCCATGATCACTCTGGATGAACTGCAGAGATCTACAGCTGAGGTGGGAGGCTCTGTCCATAGGACAACAATCAGTCGTATATTGCACAAATCTGGCCTTTATGGAAGAGTGGCAAGAAGAATGACATTTCTTAAAGATATCCATAAAAAGTGTCGTTTAAAGTTTGCCACAAGCCACCTGGGAGACACACCAAACATGTGGAAGAAGGTGCTCTGGTCAGATGAAACCAAAATTGAACTTTTTGGCAACAATGCAAAACGTTATGTTTGGCGTAAAAGCAACACAGCTCATCACCCTGAACACACCATCCCCACTGTCAAACATGGTGGTGGCAGCATCATGGTTTGGGCCTGCTTTTCTTCAGCAGGGACAGGGAAGATGGTTAAAATTGATGGGAAGATGGATGGAGCCAAATACAGAACCATTCTGGAAGAAAACCTGATGGAGTCTGCAAAAGACCTGAGACTGGGACGGAGCTTTGTCTTCCAACAAGACAGTGATCCAAAACATAAAGCAAAATCTACAATGGAATGGTTCAAAAATAAACATATCCAGGTGTTAGAATGGCCAAGTCAAAGTCCAGACCTGAATCCAATCGAGAATCTGTGGAAAGAACTGAAAACTGCTGTTCACAAATGCTCTCCATCCAACCTCACTGAGCTCGAGCTGTTTTGCAAGGAGGAATGGGAAAAAATTTCAGTCTCTCGATGTGCAAAACTGATAGAGACATACCCCAAGCGACTTACAGCTGTAATCGCAGCAAAAGGTGGCACTACAAAGTATTAACTTAAGGGGGCTGAAAAATTTTGCACGCCCAATTTTTCAGTTTTTGATTTGTTAAGAAAGTTTGAAATATCCAATAAATGTCCTTCCACTTCATAATTGTGTCCCACTTGTTGTTGATTCTTCACAAAAAAATGCAGTTTTATATCTTTATGTTAGGAAGCCTGAAATGTGGCAAAAGGTTGCAAAGTTCAAGGGGGCCGAATACTTTCGCAAGGCACTGTACCACTACTTTCCCAATGCTACACATTCCTTTGTCTCATTCCCTTCTGCACACTTCTCACACCTAGGAACCTCCCTCCTACACACTGCTGCCACATAGGAACATCTAGGAACCTCCCTCCTACACACTGCTGTCACATAGGAACCTCCATCCTACACACTGCTGCCACATGCCCATAAGCTTGACACCTGTAACAACGTAATTTATTCGGCACAAAAGCTCGTACAGATTAACATATATCCTAACATCTCTTTTGGGGGGGGGGGAAAGACTCAACATCAACACTCTAAATAACAGACTACGACTCTTCTGTTTCACCACTCACGCCACCCTGTCTGTGTTGCACCGGAATCTTCCCGTTCAGTTGGTCGACTTTCACATTTACCTCTATCCCAGTAATCACTCCTTTCAGTGGAGCCCTTTCCTTGAGAGTAAAACAATTCACATCTCTTGCCCCCATTTGTTTAACACAGAGCACCTTCTCCCTCTAACCAGCAGAAACACAAAGAATTATCACAAGACCACTTCTGGTTACCCTCACCGATTCCACAGCACCCAACTCTGTTTTCACCCATCCTGAACCCACAAATGGATCAGCCAAGAGACAGGGGTCCACTTTTTCCAAAAACGTCACTCCTACTGTTCCTACGTGTTATTTCTTACACTAGTACCCCAGGTCATCTTAGGTTTCATTACATACAGCCGAGAAGAACTACTGAATATAAGATCAGCGTCAACTCACCATCAGTACGACCAAGAATATGTTTTTCGCAATGCGGATCCTGTGTTCTGCCTTGCAACCAGTGTAACGGAGTGGATTACATGCAGCGACCCAAAAAAACGACTCAGAAAAAGAGGGAAACGAAGCGGTCTTCTGGTCAGACTCCGGAGACGGGCACATCGTGCACCACTCCCTAGCATTCTTCTCGCCAATGTCCAGTCTCTTGACAACAAGGTTGATGAAATCCGAGCAAGGGTAGCATTCCAGAGGGGCATCAGAGACTGCAACGTTCTCTGCTTCACGGAAACATGGCTAACCGGAGAGACGCAATCCGAAGCGGTGCAGCCAGCGGGTTTCTCCACGCATCGCGCCGACAGAAACGAACATCTTTCTGCTAAGAAGAGGGGCGGGGGGTGTATGCCTTATGACTAACGTGACATGGTGTGATGACAGAAACATACAGGAACTCAAATCCTTCTGTTCACCTGATTTAGAATTCCTCACAATCAAATGTAGCCGCATTATCTACCAAGAGAATTCTCTTCGATTATAATCACAGCCGTATATATCCCCCCCCAAGCAGACACATCGATGGCTCTGAATGAACTTTATTTAACTCTCTGCAAACTGGAAACGATTTATCCGGAGGCTGCATTCATTGTAGCTGGGGATTTTAACAAGGCTAATCTGAAAACAAGACTCCCTAAATTTTATCAGCATATCGATTGCGCAACCAGGGGTGGAAAGACCCTGGATCATTGTTACTCTAACTTCCGCGACGCATATAAGGCCCTGCCCCGCCCCCTTTCGGAAAAGCTGACCACGACTCCATTTTGTTGATCCCTGCCTACAGACAGAAACTAAAACAAGAGGCTCCCGCTCTGAGGTCTGTCCAACGCTGGTCCGACCAAGCTGACTCCACACTCCAAGACTGCTTCCATCACGTGGACTGGGAGATGTTTCGTATTGCGTCAGACAACAACATTGACGAATACGCTGATTCGGTGTGCGAGTTCATTAGAACGTGCGTTGAAGATGTCGTTCCCATAGCAACGATTAAAACATTCCCTAACCAGAAACCTTGGATTGATGGCAGCATTCGTGTGAAACTGAAGGCACGAACCACTGCTTTTAATCAGGGCAAGGTGTCTGGTAACATGACTGAATACAAACAGTGCAGCTATTCCCTCCGCAAGGCTATCAAACAAGCTAAGCGCCAGTACAGAGACAAAGTAGAATCTCAATTCAACGGCTCAGACACAAGAGGCATGTGGCAGGGTCTACAGTCAATCACGGACTACAGGAAGAAACCCAGCCCAGTCACGGACCAGGATGTCTTGCTCCCAGGCAGAATAAATAACTTTTTGCCCGCTTTGAGGACAATACAGTGCCACTGACACGGCCTGCAACGAAAACATGCGGTCTCTCCTTCACTGCAGCCGAAGTGAGTAAGACATTTAAACGTGTTAACCCTCGCAAGGCTGCAGGCCCAGACGGCATCCCCAGCCGCGCCCTCAGAGCATGCGCAGACCAGCTGGCCGGTGTGTTTACGGACATATTCAATCAATCCCTATACCAGTCTGCTGTTCCCACATGCTTCAAGAGGGCCACCATTGTTCCTGTTCCCAAGAAAGCTAAGGTAACTGAGCTAAACGACTACCGCCCCGTAGCACTCACATCCGTCATCATGAAGTGCTTTGAGAGACTAGTCAAGGACCATATCACCTCCACCCTACCTGACACCCTAGACCCACTCCAATTTGCTTACCGCCCAAATAGGTCCACAGACGATGCAATCTCAACCACACTGCACACTGCCCTAACCCATCTGGACAAGAGGAATACCTATGTGAGAATGCTGTTCATCGACTACAGCTCGGCATTCAACACCATAGTACCCTCCAAGCTCGTCATCAAGCTCGAGACCCTGGGTCTTGACCCCGCCCTGTGCAACTGGGTTCTGGACTTCCTGACGGGCCGCCCCCAGGTGGTGAGGGTAGGCAACAACATCTCCTCCCCGCTGATCCTCAACACTGGGGCCCCACAAGGGTGCGTTCTGAGCCCTCTCCTGTACTCCCTGTTCACCCACGACTGCGTGGCCATGCACGCCTCCAACTCAATCATCAAGTTTGCGGACGACACAACAGTGGTAGGCTTGATTACCAACAACGACGAGACGGCCTACAGGGAGGAGGTGAGGGCCCTTGGAGTGTGGTGTCAGGAAAATAACCTCACACTCAACGTCAACAAAACTAAGGAGATGATTGTGGACTTCAGGAAACAGCAGAGGAAACACCCCCATCCACATTGATGGAACAGTAGTGGAGAGGGTAGCAAGTTTTAAGTTCCTCGGCATACACATCACAGACATCACAGACAAACTGAATTGATCCACTCACACAGACAGCATCGCGAGGAAGGCGCAGCAGCGCCTCTTCAACCTCAGGAGGCTGAAGAAATTCGGCTTGTCACCAAAAGCACTCACAAACTTCTACAGATGCACAATCGAGAGCATCCTGGCGGGCTGTATCACCGCCTGGTATGGCAACTGCACCGCCCTCAACCGTAAGGCTCTCCAGAAGGTAGTGAGGTCTGCACAACGCATCACCGGGGGCAAACTACCTGCCCTCCAGGACACCTACACCACCCGATGCTACAGGAAGGCCATAAAGATCATCAAGGACATCAACCACCCGAGCCACTGCCTGTTCACCCCGCTGTCATCCAGAAGGCGAGGTCAGTACAGGTGCATCAAAGCTGGGACCGAGAGACTGAAAAACAGCTTCTATCTCAAGGCCATCAGACTGTTAAACAGCCACCACTAACATTGAGTGGCTACTGCCAACACACTGTCAATGACACTAATTCTACTCCAGCCACTTTAATAATGGGAATTGATGGGAAATGATGTAAATATATCACTAGCCACTTTAAACAATGCTACCTTATATAATGTTACTTACCCTACATTATTCATCTCATATGCATACGTAGATACTGTACTCTATATCATATATCATATATCATCGACTGCATCCTTATGTAATACATGTATCACTAGCCACTTTAACTATGCCACTTGGTTTACATACTCATCTCATATGTATATACTGTACTCGATATCATCTACTGTATCTTGCCTATGCTGCTCTGTACCATCACTCATTCATATATCCTTATGTACATATTCTTTATCCCCTTACACTGTGTATAAGACAGTAGTTTTTTTGGAATTGTTAGTTAGATTACTTGTTCGTTATTACTGCATTGTCGGAACTAGAAGCACAAGCATTTCGCTACACTCGCATTAACATCTGCTAACCATGTGTATGTGACAAATAAAATTTGATTTGATTTGATTTGATTTCCTACTAATTTCCTACTAACGTAGAATCATCTTTAACCTGACCCTCGGTGTAAGCCTCAGGCTCCGAGAACTTCACCACACCTACCACCTCAGATACTTCACCCTCCTTCACTTCCATTCCTCCTCCTGTATTCAACTCACTCTGCTTACATTTTCTACCACTTTAACAAACCATCTCCGTTTTTTACACCATTTTTAAATGACTCGACCTTAATCCTCCCTCTCTCTCTTAGACCTCCTCTTCCTCTCTCTCTCTTAGACCTCTGCCTCTCTTTTTCCCTCCATTCCTCCTCCATATTCCGAGTATATGTCTCCTTATGATAATACTGTTCTTCTCCTGACATACATCTTGATCTTGCCTTGTCAAGGGACGCCATTTAACATGGCATGGCACTGTGACAGACTGCATCCAATTTATTGAGTAGAGTGTTGGGGGCTATTGTGTAAATGACATCGCCGAAGTCGAGGATAGGTGGGATGGTCAGTTTAGGGCATGTTTGGCAGCATGAGTGAAGGATGCTTTGTTACGAAATAGGAAGCCAATTCTAGATTTAACTTTGGATTGGAGATGTTTGATATGGGTCTGGAAGGAGAGTTTACAGTCTAACCAGACACCTAGCTATTTGTAGTTGTCCCCATATTTTAAGTCAGAACCGTCCAGAGTAGTGATGCAGAACGGGCGGGCAGTGATCGGTTGAAGAGCATGCATATACATTTACGGAAGGAGAGTTGTATGGCATTGAAGCTCGTCTGGAGGGTTGTTAACACAGTTTCCAAAGAAGGGCCAGATGTATACAGAATGGTGTCGTCTGCGTAGAGGTGGATCAGAGACTAACCAGCAGCAAGAGCGACATCATTGATGTATACAGAGAAGAGAGTCTGCTCGAGAATTGAACCCTGTGGCACCCCCATAGAAACTGCCAGAGGCCCGGACAACAGGCCCTCCGATTTGACACACTGAACTCTATCAGAGAAGTAGTTGGTGAACCAGGCGAGGCAATCATTTGAGAAACCAAGGCTATCGAGTCTGCCGATGAGGATGTGGTGATTGACAGAGTTGAAAGCCTTGGCCAGATCAATGAATACGGCTGCACAGTATTGTTTCTTATCGATGGCGGTTAAGATATCGTTTAGGACCTTGAGCGTGGCTGAGGTGAACCCATGACCAGCTCTGAAACCAGATTGCATAGCAGAGAAGGTGCGGTGTGATTCGAAATGGTCGGTAATCTGTTTGTTGACTTGGCTTTCGAAGACCTTAGAAAGGCAGGGTAGGATAGATATAGGTCGGTCTGTAGCAGTTTGGGTCTAGAGTGTACTCCCCTTTGAAGAGGGGGATAACCACAGCTGCTTTTCAATCTTTGGGAATCTCAGACGACACAAAAGAGAGGTTGAACAGACTAGTAATAGGGGTTGCAACAATTTCGGCAGATAATTTTAGAAAGAAAGCGTCCAGATTGTCTAGCCCAGCTCATTTTGTAGGGGTCCAGATTTTGCAGCTCTTTCAGAACATCAGCTATCTGGATTTGGGTGAAGGAGAAATGGGGAGGCTTGGGCAAGTTGCTGTGGGGGGTGCAGGGCTGTTGACCGGGGTAGGGGTAGCCAGGTGGAAAGCATGGACAGTCATAGAAAAGTGTTTATTGGAATTCTCAATTATCACGGATTTATCGGTGGTGACAGTGTTTCCTAACCTCAGTGCAGTGGTCAGCTGTGAGAAGGTGCTCTTATTCTCCATGGACTTTACAGTGTCCCAGAAGTTTTTGGAGTTTGTGCTACAGGATGCAAATTTCTGTTTGAAAAAGTTTGCCTTTGCTTTCTTAACTGTCTGTGTATGTTGGTTCCTAACTTCCCTGAAAAGTTGCATATTGAATACTTCGACATCTTCAGTAAGAAGCAAGTCGCCACCCTTCCCCACCCATTGTCCATATGATTGTGCCATAGAACCCCTACCCAGCTCCACACCTCCCCGGGGTCATCTGTACTCCCTCTCAACACCTGAAGCAGCAGTCATGGACAGTTACATCCGGGAGTCACTGGAGGCTCGATTCATTCGCACCTCTACATCCACAGCTGGTGCAGGTTTCTTCTTTGTGGGTAAGAAAGATTGAGGACTGCATCCTTGCATTGATTACAAGGGCTGAACCAGATTACGATCAAGAATCGTTACACCCTACCCCTGATGTCCTTCGCCTTGGGGTTGGCCCAAGGGGCCCAATTTTCACCAAACTGGACCACCACAACGCTTGCAATCTGGTGAGAATCAGGGAGAGAGATGACCCTGGTAGGGGACCCACGAACAGACTTTACGTTCCGATATCAGCCCGGTCCCGAGTACTACAATGGGGACACTCCTCTAAACGAACTGGGCATCCAGGGGTTAATCGGACACTGGAGTTCCTGAGGCGGAAATTCTGGTGGCCCAACATGATTGGGGATGTGAGATCCTTTGTTGCGGCCTGTTCCACCTGTGCCCAACCCAAGTTGTTTACATCTGTCTGGGTGATGGGGTGGGATGTGCTTCAATCTGAGGAGAACAGAGCAGAAACATAAGGCCAAGGGAGGAGAAATGAACCTCGCTGCTCAAAGTTCAGCGCTGGTTCAAGTTGCCGAGAACCACAACTACCTTTGTTAATGTTTGATCAAGTTGTCACCGATTTACTTTTAATTGATTGCTTCATTATTCAAAACATTTTCTTTATGAAACACTATGGGAAAGTGACAAGAAGAAAGTTAGCTTAGAGTTAAGTAGACAGACAGTTAGTTTAGGGTTAAGTAAACAGACAGTTAGTTTAGGGTTAAGTAAACAGACAGTTAGTTTAGGATTAAGTAAACAGACAGTTAGTTTAGGTTAAGTAAACAGACAGTTAGTTTAGGGTTAAGTAAACAGACAGTTAGTTTAGGGTTAAGTAAACAGACAGTTAGTTTAGGGTTAAGTAAACAGACAGTTAGTTTAGGGTTAAGTAAACAGACAGTTAGTTTAGGGTTAAGTAAACAGACAGTTAGTTTAGGGTTAAGTAAACAGACAGTTAGTTTAGGGTTAAGTAAACAGACAGCTAGTTTAGGGTTAAGTAAACAGACAGTTAGTTTAGGGTTAAGTAAACAGACAGTTAGTTTAGTGCTAAGTAAACAGACAGTTAGTTTAGGGTTAAGTAAACAGACAGTTAGTTTAGGGTTAAGTAAACAGACAGCTAGTTTAGGGTTAAGTAAACAGACAGTTAGCCTATTTCCTCACGCAGCCCACCCACCCTTCTCTGGACCGGCGACACCACTACTTATCTTCATATTTGTTGTATCATTTAAGATACATTGGAAGTCCATTTGAAGAACGTTTTGTGATTTACAAGTAAAGGGTTATGTTCAAAATACAATATATCACATAATGAGGGCCAGTCCTGACTCCCTGGATCACATAATGAGGACCAGTCCTGACTCCCTGGATCACATAATGAGGACCAGTCCTGACTCCTGGATCACATAATGAGGGCCAGTCCTGACTCCCTGGATCACATAATGAGGACCAGTCCCGACGCCCTGGATCACATAATGAGGACCAGTCCTGACTCCCTGGATCACATAATGAGGGCCAGTCCTGACTCCCTGGATCACATAATGAGGACCAGTCCTGACTCTCTGGATCACATAATGAGGGCCAGTCCTGACTCCCTTGATCACATAATGAGGACCAGTCCTGACTCCCTTGATCACATAATGAGGACCAGTCCTGACTCCCTGGATCACATAATGAGGGCCAGCCCTGACTCCCTGGATCACATAATGAGGGCCAGTCCTGACTCCCTGGATCACATAATGAGGGCCAGTCCTGACTCCCTGGATCACATAATGAGGACCAGTCCTGACTCCCTGGATCGCATAATGAGGGCCAGTCCTGACGCCCTGGATCACATAATGAGGACCAGTCCTGACTCCCTGGATCACATAATGAGGACCAGTCCTGACTCCCTGGATCACATAATGAGGACCAGTCCTGACTCCCTGGATCACATAATGAGGGCCAGTCCTGACTCCCTGGATCACATAATGAGGGCCAGTCCTGACTCCCTGGATCACATAATGAGGACCAGGCCTGACTCCCTTGATCACATAATGAGGACCAGTCCTGATGCCCTGGATCACATAATGAGGACCAGTCCTGACTCCCTGGATCACATAATGAGGACCAGTCCTGACTCCCTGAATCACATAATGAGGACCAGTCCTGACTCCCTGGATCACATAATGAGGGCCAGTCCTGACTCCCTGGATCACATAATGAGGGCCAGTCCTGACTCCCTGGATCACATAATGAGGACCAGTCCTGACTCCCTGGATCACATAATGAGGACCAGTCCTGACTCCCTGGATCACATAATGAGGACCAGTCCCGACTCCCTGGATCACAGAATGAGGCCCGTCCTGACTCCCTGGATCAACAGGTGACACTTTTTTTTTTTTTTATCCAGTCAAATCAAGTGTTATTTTTATTGACAGGCTTCTCATAGTGAAATGGCATCAAAAGTAAGAGATGAGAATAACAAATATTAACAAATAATGAAAGAGCAGCAGTAAATAACAATAGCGGGGTTATATACAGGAGGGGACCGGTAGAGAGTCATGGTGCGGGGGCCCCGGTGTTGAGGTAATTGAGGTAATATAATAATTGAGGTAATATGTACATGTAGGTAGAGTTATTAAAGTGACTATGCATAGATAATAACAGAGAGTAGCAGAGAAGAGTGAGGGGGAGCATGCACTGACCAACTGGCAAGTGTCTTCACTGACATTTTCAACCACTCCCTGTCTGAGTCTGTAATACCTACATGTTTCAAGCAGACCACCATAGTCCCTGTGCCAAAGAACACTAAGGTAACCTGCCTAAATGGCTACCGACCCGTAGCACTCACATCTGTAGCCATGAAGTGCTTTGAAAGGCTGGTCATGGCTCACATTAACACCATTATCCCAGAAACCCTAGACACACTCCAATTTGCATACCGTACCAACAGATCCACAGATGATGCTATCTTTATTGCACTCCACACTTCCCTTTCACTCCTGGACAAAAGGAACACCTACTGTATGTGAGAATGCTATTCATTGACTACAGCTCAGTGTTCAACAACATAGTGCCCTCAAAGCTCATAACTAAGCTAAGGACCCTGGGACAAAACACCTCCCTCTGCAACTGGATCCTGGATTTCCTGACTGGCCGCCCCCAGGTGGTAAGGGTAGGTAACAACACGTCTACCACGCTGATCCTCAACACAGGGGGCCCCCCAGGTGGTGCGTAATCAGCCCCCTCCTGTACTTCCTATTCACTCGTGACTGAACGGTCAAGCACGACACCAACACCATTAAGTTTGCTGACGACACAACAGTGGTAGGCCTGATCACCAACAACAATGAGACAGCCTATAGGGAAGAGGTCAGAGACCTGACCGTGTGGTGAAGGACAACAACCTCTTCCTCACCGTGATCAAGACAAAGGAGATGATTGTGGACTACTGTCACGACTTCCGCCGAAGTTGGTCCCTCTCCTTGTTTGCGCGGCGTACCGCGGTCGACATCACCGGTTTTCCACTGATCCACTTTTCATTTTCCATTTGTTTTGTCTTCATTGTTTCCTGGTTTCCATTCCCATAATTATATGTTCCTTATTTAACCGTCTGGTTCCCCCATGGTTTTGTGCGTGTCCGTTGTAAGTTGGTCTGTATTTGTGAGCTTAAATATTTTCCTTCTTGGAATATGTCTTACCTGCTACACCGAGACGCCTTACAACTACAGGAAAAGGAGGACCGAACATGTCCCCTTTCTCAGCTGTAGTGGAGCAGGTTGAGAGCTTCAAGTTCCTTGGCATCCACATCACCAACAAACTAACATGGTCCAAGCACACTAAGACAGTCGTGAACCTATTCCCCCTCAGGAGACTGAAAATATTTGGCATGGGTCCTCAGATCCTCAAAAGGTTCTAGAGCTGCACCATTGAGAGCATCCTGACTGGTTGCATCACGGCCTCGTATGGCAACTGCTCGGCCTCCGACTGCAAGGCACTACAGAGGGTAGTGTGTAGTATATCCTGGGCCAAGCTTCCTGCCATCCAGGACCTCTATACCAGGCTGTGTCAGAGGAAGGCCCTAAAAATTGTCAAAGACTCCAGCCACCATAGTCATAGACTGTTCTCTCTACTACTGCATGGCAAGCGGTACCGGAGTGCCAAGTCTAGTTCCTAGAAGCTCCTAAATAGATTCTAAACCCAACCATAAGACTCCTGAACAGCTCATCAAATGGCTACCAGACTATTTGCATTGACACCCCCCCCCCTACTCTGATGCTACTCTGTTATTATCTATGCATAGTCACTTTAATAACTCTACCCACATGTACATATTACCTCAATTACCTCGACACCAGGTGTCCCCGCACATTGACATTGACTCTGTACTTGTACCCCCTGTATATAGCCTCCACATTGACTCTGTACTGGTACCCCCTGTATATAGCCTCCACATTGACTCTGTACCGGTACCCCCTGTATATAGTCTCCACATTGACTCTGTACCGGTACCCCCTGTATATAGCCTCCACATTGACTCTGTACCGGTACCCCTGTATATAGCCTCCACATTGACTCTGTACCGGTACCCCCTGTATATAGCCTCCACATTGACTCTGTACCGGTACCCCCTGTATATAGCCTCCACATTGACTCTGTACCGGTAACCCCTGTATATAGCCTCCACATTGACTCTGTACCGGTACACCCTGTATATAGTCCCGCTATTGTTATTTACTGCTGATCTTTAATTATTTGTTATTCTTATCTCTTACTATTTTCTTAATACTGCATTGTTGGTTAAGGGCCTGTAAGTAAGCATTTCACTGTCAGGTCTACTACACCTGTTGTATTCAGCATTTCACTGTAAGGTCTACTACACCTGTTGTATTCAGCATTTCACTGTGAGGTTTACTACACCTGTTGTATTCAGCATTTCACTGTAAGGTCTACTACATCTGTTGTATTCAGCATTTCACTGTGAGGTATACTACACCTGTTGTATTCAGCATTTCACTGTGAGGTTTACTACACCTGTTGTATTCAGCATTTCACTGTGAGGTCTACTACACCTGTTGTATTCAGCATTTCACTGTGAGGTCTACTACACCTGTTGTATTCAGCATTTCACTGTGAGGTTTACTACACCTGTTGTATTCAGCATTTCACTGTAAGGTCTACTACTGTTGTATTCAGCATTTCACTGTAAGGTCTACTACACCTGTTGTATTCAGCATTTCACTGTGAGGTTTACTACACCTGTTGTATTCAGCATTTCACTGTAAGGTCTACTACTGTTGTATTCAGCATTTCACTGTAAGGTCTACTACTGTTGTATTCAGCATTTCACTGTGAGGTTTACTACACCTGTTGTATTCAGCATTTCACTGTGAGGTTTACTACACCTGTTGTATTCAGCATTTCACTGTGAGGTCTACTACACCTGTTGTATTCAGCATTTCACTGTAAGGTCTACTACTGTTGTATTCAGCATTTCACTGTGAGGTTTACTACACCTGTTGTATTCAGCATTTCACTGTGAGGTCTACTACTGTTGTATTCAGCATTTCACTGTGAGGTCTACTACAAAAGGACTTGAGTTCCTGTATGTTATCACAATCACACCATGAGTAGTTAATCATGAAACATGCACCCTTCTTCTTCCTGGAGAGATATTTATTCCTGTCTGCGTGATGAACTGAAAACCCAAAAGGCTGTGTCTCCGACAGTATGTCCCGAAAGAGTATGTTACAATTTTTATTTATTTTTATTTCACCTTTATTTAACCAGGTAGGGAAGTTGAGAACAAGTTCTCATTTACAATTGCGACCTGGCCAAGATAAAGCAAAGCAGTTCGACAGATACAACGACACAGAGTTACACATGGAGTAAAACAAACATACAGTCAATAATACAGTATAAACAAGTCTATATACGATGTGAGCAAAAGAGGTGAGAAGGGAGGTAAAGGCCAAAAAAATAGCCATCAGTTGCCCATTAGACCCTGCTGCCTATAAACATAGACTTGAAATCACTGGTCACTTTAATACATGGAACACATTATGCATTACTCATCTCATATGTATATACTGTATTCTACTGTATCTTAGTCTATGCATTACTCATCTCATATGTATATACTGTATTCTATTCTACTGTATCTTAGTCTATGCATTACTCATCTCATATGTATATACTGTATTCTATTCTACTGTATCTTAGTCTATGCATTACTCATCTCATATGTATATACTGTATTCTATTCTACTGTATCTTAGTCTATGCATTACTCATCTCATATGTATATACTGTATTCTACTGTATCTTAGTCTATGCATTACTCATCTCATATGTATATACTGTATTCTATTCTACTGTATCTTAGTCTATGCATTACTCATCTCATATGTATATACTGTATTCTATTCTACTGTATCTTAGTCTATGCATTACTCATCTCATATGTATATACTGTATTCTATTCTACTGTATCTTAGTCTATGCATTACTCATCTCATATGTATATACTGTATCTACTGTATCTTAGTCTATTCATTACTCATCTCATATGTATATACTGTATTCTACTGTATCTTAGTCTATGCATTACTCATCTCATATGTATATACTGTATCCTATTCTACTGTATCTTAGTATATGCATTACTCATCTCATATGTATATACTGTATTCTATTCTACTGTATCTTAGTCTATGCATTACTCATCTCATATGTATATACTGTATTCTACTGTATCTTAGTCTATGCATTACTCATCTCATATGTATATACTGTATTCTATCCTACTGTATCTTAGTCTATGCATTACTCATCTCATATGTATATACTGTATTCTATTCTACTGTATCTTAGTCTATTCATTACTCATCTCATATGTATATACTGTATTCTATCCTACTGTATCTTAGTCTATTCATTACTCATCTCATATGTATATACTGTATTCTATTCTACTGTATCTTAGTCAAGGCCGCCCCGACATCACTCATCCAAATATTTATATATTTTTAATTTAATTCCTTTAGATTGTGTGTATTGTGTGTATTGTTGCGAAATTGTTAGATATTACTTGTTAGATATTACTGGACTGTTGGTGCTAGAAACACAAGCATTTCGCTACACCCACAATAACATCTGCTAAACACCTGCATATGACCAATACAATGTATGTATTTGGAGGCTGCTGAGGGGAGAATGGCTGATAATAATGTAGCAAAAGTAATGGCATCAAACACCTTCAAACTATGTGTTTGATTTATTACCATTCCACTAATTCAGCTCCAGTCATTACCATTCTAACATTTGAATAGTCCTCCTAATTTCAAGTGTCAAAACAAGCAATTATAGTGTAGAAAATCAATATACCTTCTAAACCGCTGTGAAATATATCTTCCATAACCAAAAGTATTGTATTTTCAGCTCTTTGAAGCTGGTGTACAATACCGAAAGTAAAAGATAGGGAAAATGCACATATAACACATCTACAGCTTCGGCTTCTTAGACCTGCGTTCAACGAGAATGATAGATCTATAACACACATTTCTATGTGAATTTGGTTGTGTGGCCCAAAAAAAGTGACATATTTCAAATGGTTAAAGGAAGGGTAGGTTTTGGGTATGAACGTCCCAGAGATCATTGATAGTACTAACCACCCACTCACAAACACCAGGAAGTACCGGGAGATATGAACCACCACAGTACCATTTATATTGCGAAGGGACCGAATAACTAACAGCAGCACTTGCTCTCATACCGCCGTCTGAGGGGAGAGTATATTGATGCCGGTGATAGAACGCGAGAAACTTACCGAAAGTTTTTTTAAATCTCTATTTTTCTTCACAACCGTGTGTATAAAACACGTGAGTTTTGGTGTATTGGCCTGATGTGACAGCGGAGCTCCGTTCAGTGAATTAAAGACGTCACGCACACCGGCGACAGGTGGGTCAATAACATGTAGTTCGTCTCATGCTTAGTTTACCCATAATACTCGCATTACAAACGAGTCTAGGCTACTGTTGATGTGCTAGCTAGACCATTAAACACCAGAAGGACCATACTGGGGAGATTACAGCAACACTACTAGTTTATAGGCCTACTGTTAATCACAGGTCTGAACGCAGTGAAGGCTGAGACATTACAGTCTAGTTCCCGAACACTGGATGTTTTACATGTGTGTCCCAGATACACATTAAAAGCTCAGATATGGGGCTTTTGTGATTATGTGTCACTGATTTATTTATTATTATTTATTATTATTTAATGTCAAAAGTGGAATTGTGTTCTTAGAAATGTTTACACATGAATTCAAAAGGAAAAGCTGTCAAGAGTCAATAAGTATTCATCTCGTAATGAATCATGTGGACATTGAGCAAGTTGAGGTGACTGAACTGCTTGGAGAAACCCTGGATTGTAAACTGTCAAGGTCAAAACATGTTGATTCAACAGTAGCTAAGATGGGGAGAAGTCTGTCCATAATAAAGCACTGCTCTGCCTTCTTAACAGCACTATCAACAAGACCGGTCCTACAGGCTCTAGTTTCTACCCTCTTAGCAACAATATCAACAAGGCAGGTCCTACAGGCCCTAGTTTCTACCTTCTTAACAACACTATCAACAAGGCAGGTCCTACAGGCTCTAGTTTCTACCTTCTTAACAACACTATCAACAAGACCGGTCCTACTGTCACGGTTCATGAATCCACTGCCTCCCTCTCTCTAACTCTTTCTCTCTCTCACTATCAACAAGACCGGTCCTACTGTCACGGTTCTCTGAATCCTCTCTCTGCCTCCTCTCTCTCTCTCTTTCTCTCTCTCTCTCTCTCTCTCTCTCTCTCTCTCTCTCTCTCTCTCTCTCTCTCTCTCTCTCTCTCTCTCTCTCTCTCTCTCTCTCTCTCTCTCTCTCTCTCTCTCTCTCTCTCTCTCTCTCTCTCTCTCTCTCTCTCTCTCTCTCTCTCTCTTTCTCTCTCTCTCTCTCTCTCTCTCTCTCTCTCTCTCTCTCTCTCTCTCTCTCTCTTTCTCTCTCTCTTTCTCTCTCTCTCTCTCTCTCTCTTTCTCTCTCTCTCTCTCTCTCTCTCTCTCTCTCTCTCAATTCAATTCAATTCAAGGGCTTTATTGGCATGGGAAACATGTGTTAACATTGCCAAAGCAAGTGAGGTAGACAACATACAAAGTGAATATATAAAGTGAAAAACAACAAAAATTAACAGTAAACATTACACATACAGAAGTTTCAAAACAGTAAAGACATTACAAATGTCATATTATATATATATATATACAGTGTTCTAACAATGTACAAATGGCTAAAGGACACAAGATAAAATAAATAAGCATAAATATGGGTTGTATTTACAATGGTGTTTGTTCTTCACTGGTTGCCCTTTTCTCGTGGCAACAGGTCACAAATCTTGCTGCTGTGATGGCACACTGTGGAATTTCACCCAGTAGATATGGGAGTTTTTCAAAATTGGATTTGTTTTCGAATTCTTTGTGGATCTGTGTAATCTGAGGGAAATATGTCACGGTTCATGAATTCTCTCTCTTTTTCTCCCCGTGTTTGTGTGGGCGTGGTTCCCAATCTCGGCCTGATTGTCTGTGCCAGCTGGAATCACTTATCTTCCCTTTATATGTTCTGTAACCAGTGTTTCTTGTTGTCAGGTCGTTGTTACTTCTCTGAGGTTGTGTTGTGTGTCTGTGCTCATCTCTCACCGCCCTTGTGTGGATTATCTGCTGTGCTTCCTCCTACCCATCCGGACACACTCCCTGGATTTCTCAGCACGCTATCATAGGAAGAGGCGCCTAGTCCCTGGGTCGGATTCCGTCTGAGTACAGTCTGTCTGTCCTGTTGCTGCTGTAAACTGTATTCATTAAACCATCGTTGCTTGCATCTTGCATCCGCCTCTGTATTGTCACAGAACGATCTGACCAGACCATGGATGCAGCGAGTTCAACGAGTCTGACCAAAATTCATTTCCCGCAGTATCACGAGAATGGATCAACAAGAGGAGAACATCTCCAGCACAGGTCGGGCAGTACAAGCCCTTGCGACGCAGGTATCCCAGCTGACCCAACAATTACAACATCTGAGGGGTCTCGATGCGCCACCTACACCGGCAGTTCAACCCGCCCCGCCAGAACCGGATTCCCAGCTAGAGCCACGGCTACCGACACCAGAGGGTTATTCAGGTGATCCTGACTATTGCAGAGCTTTTCTTACGAGATGTTCCATGCAATTCTCGTTGCAGCCACGGACCTTCAACCGTGAACAGTCTAAGGTAGCATTCGTACTCACACTGCTATCAGGCAAAGCGGCTCTTTGGGGAACGGCGGTGTGGGCGAACCAGGACCCATGCTGCACCTCTTTCCAGACACTCTCCGAGGAGATGAGAAGGGTCTTCGATCGGGCCGTGGCGGGTAGGGAGGCGGCCAGACTACTCGCTGACCTTCGCCAAGGAGACCGTTCAGTATCGGAATACTCCATCCAATTCCGCACTCTGGCCGCAGAGTGTCAGTGGAACGAGGAGGCGCAGTGGGACATGTTCCTGCATGGGCTGGAGGACCGGATCCAGAAGGAGATTTATGTTCTGGACCTTCCCCGGAATTTAAATGGACTAGTGGAACTAGCCTTGAGGGTCGACGCTCGTCTGAGTCGTATTGGCCGCCGAGCATGCCCTAACAGACCGTATAACGACACGGAGGGCTGGCATGCCAGCGGCGGGAACACGGCCAGTTCATCCTCTGCTCACGAACCCATGCAGCTGGGGAGAGCTCACCTCTCCCGGGAAGAGAGGGAGAGGCGGAGATCCCAAGGACTCTGTCTCTACTGTGGTAGAGCGGGCCACTTTATCCACTTCTGCCCGGTAAAAGATCAGGCCCGGTAGTAAGCATGAGGCTACTATCGGGTGGTGTCACCACAGAGAAGACCTCATCACATCTACTCTCCTCCCGGTAAGACTAAGATGGGCCACCCACACGCACGACACCCAAGCCTTACTGGACTCAGGAGCAGAGGGTAATTTCATGGACTTCAAGCTCGCTCACAAACTCCAGATTCCTATCACCTCACTCTCGCACAAGATATCCGTCAACGCTCTCAATGGTCAAGAACTCCCCAACATTTCTCACACCACTGAACCTATCACACTCATCACTTCTGGCAATCACACTGAGACACTATCATTTCTACTCATGGACTCACCCCTTGCACCATTAGTTCTCGGCCACCCTTGGCTCACCCAACACAACCCCAGAGTTGACTGGGGTCATAACTCTATATCCATGTGGAGTAACAAGTGCCTTGAGTCCTGTTTGGTGTCTGCTTGTTCGTCTGTGTCTGATTCTGTGTTTCTAGAGGAGGCAGTGGATTTGTCTAACGTGCCCGTTGAATACCTCGACCTGAAGGAGGTGTTCAGTAAGTCCCGTGCTGCTTCTCTTCCTCCGCATCGTCCCTATGACTGTGCAATAGAATTATTGCCAGGTGAGTCTCCGCCTAAAGGCAAGTTATATTCACTCTCTGTTCCTGAGAGGGAGGCTATGGAGAGATACATCTCTGGTTCTCTGGCATCTGGATTCATTCGTCCTTCCTCTTCTCCAGCGGGGGCGGGGTTCTTCTTTGTGGGGAAGAAGGACGGTTCTCTGCGTCCGTGCATTGATTACCGTGGGTTGAATAACATCACAGTGAAGAATACCTATCCCTTACCGTTGATGTCCTCAGCCTTTGAAAGGTTACAGGGAGCATCCGTGTTCACTAAGTTGGATGTACGGAATGCATATCATTTGGTTCGCATAAGGGGGGACGAATGGAAGACCGCGTTTAACACCCCCAGAGGGCACTTCAATATTTGGTCATGCCTATGGACGTAGTTTCTGACAGGGGGCCCCAATTTGTGTCCAAGTTTTGGCAAGAGTTTTGTAGGTTACTGGGAGCGAGTGTCAGCCTGTCTTCAGGGTTTCATCCCCAGAGCAACGGTCAAACGGAGAGGGCCAACCAAGATTTGGAGAGAGTGTTGCGATGTTTGGTTTCTAAGAATCCCTCTTCCTGGAGTCAACAACTCTCTATGGTTGAGTACGCTCACAATTCGTTGCCAGTGGCAGCCACGGGTCTCTCTCCGTTTGAGTGTAGTTTAGGTTACCAGCCACCTATCTTTCCCAGTACGGACTCCGAGGTCACTGTTCCCTCCGCTCACGCTTTCATCCAGAGGTGCCGTCACGCATGGAGCAGAGCCCGTGAGACTCTTCTCCGGGTGGGGCGCGCACCAAGGCTAAGGCCGATCGCCACCGTTCGAAGCCTCCGGTATACGTCGTTGGCCAAAGAGTGTGGCTTTCTACTAAGAACATTCCACTCCGATCCGTTTCGAACAAGCTTGCCCCCAAATTTATCGGCCCGTTCAAAGTCACCAGGATCATTAGTCCGGTGGCGGTCCGGCTCAAGCTTCCTCCGGCGTATAGGAGAATTCATCCTACCTTTCATGTGTCTAAAATAAAACCTGTGTTTCAGGCACGCATTAACCCGCCGGTCCCGGTTCCCCCGCCGCCACGACTTGTTGATGGGGAACCCACCTTTTCTGTCAATCGTATTTTGGACTCTAGAAGGAGGGGACGCGGATTCCAGTACCTGGTGGACTGGGAGGGTTACGGCCCGGAGGAGAGAAGTTGGGTACCTGCTAGGGACATTCTGGATCACTCCCTTATCGATGATTTCAATCGACAGGTAAATTCGCCTGGGAACGCCAAGAGGCGTTCCTAGGGGGGTATTGTCACGGTTCATGAATCCACTGCCTCCCTCTCTCTCTCTCCCTCTCTCTCTCTCTCTCTCTCTCTCTCTCTCTCTCTCTCTCTCTCTCTCTCTCTCTCTCTCCCTCTCTCTCTCCCGTGTTTGTGTGGGCGTGGTTCCCAATCTCGGCCTGATTGTCTGTGCCAGCTGGAATCACTTATCTTCCCTTTATATGTTCTGTAACCAGTGTTTCTTGTTGTCAGATCGTTGTTACTTCTCTGAGGTTGTGTCGTGTGTCTGTGCTCATCTCTCACCGCCCTTGTGTGGATTATCTGCTGTGCTTCCTCCTACCCATCCGGACACACTCCCTGGATTTCTCAGCACGCTATCATAGGAAGAGGCGCCTAGTCCCTGGGTCGGATTCCGTCTGAGTACAGTCTGTCTGTCCTGTTGCTGCTGTAAACTGTATTCATTAAACCATCGTTGCTTGCATCTTGCATCCGCCTCTGTATTGTCACACCTACAGGCTCTAGTTTCTACCTTCTTAACAACAATATCAACAAGGCAGGTTCTACAGGCCCTAGTTTCTACCTTCTTAACAACAATATCAACAAGGCAGGTTCTACAGGCCCTAGTTTCTACCTTCTTAACAGCACTATCAACAAGGCAGGTCCTACAGGCCCTAGTTTCTACCTTCTTAACAACAATATCAACAAGGCAGGTTCTACAGGCCCTAGTTTCTACCTTCTTAACAACACTATCAACAAGGCAGGTCCTACAGGCCCTAGTTTCTACCTTCTTAACAACACTATCAACAAGGCAGGTCCTACAGGCCCTAGTTTCTACCTTCTTACAACAATATCAACAAGACAGGTCCTACAGGCTCTAGTTTCTACCTTCTTAACAACAATATCAACAAGGCAGGTTCTACAGGCTCTAGTTTCTACCTTCTTAACAACAATATCAACAAGGCAGGTCCTAGTTCCTACCTTCACAACACTATCAACAAGGCAGGTCCTACAGGCCCTAGTTTCTACCTTCTTAACAGCACTATCAACAAGGCAGGTCCTAGTTTCTACCTTCTTAACAGCACTATCAACAAGGCAGGTCCTACAGGTCCTAGTTTCTACCTTCTTAACAGCACTATCAACAAGGCAGGTCCTAGTTTCTCCCTTCTTAACAGCACTATCAACAAGGCAGGTCCTACAGGCCCTAGTTTCTACCTTAACACTATCAACAAGGCAGGTCCTACAGGCCCTAGTTTCTACCTTCTTAACAACATTATCAACAAGGCAGGTCCTACAGGCCCTAGTTTCTACCTTCTTAACAACACTATCAACAAGGCAGGTCCTACAGGCCCTAGTTTCTACCTTCTTAACAACACTATCAACAAGGCAGGTCCTACAGGCCCTAGTTTCTACCTTCTTAACAGCACTATCAACAAGGCAGGTCCTACAGGTCCTAGTTTCTACCTTCTTAACAGCACTATCCACAAGGCAGGTCCTACAGGCCCTAGTTTCTACCTTCTTAACAGCACTATCAACAAGGCAGGTCCTACAGGCCCTGGTTTTGTCTCACCCGTACTACAATTTTGAAACCATTACAATACATTCATTACAGAATTTACAACACATGAAGTGTGTACCCTCAGGCCCATACTCCACTACCACAGATCTACAACACAACATCCATGTGCATGTGTGTGTTTAGTGTGTATGTTATCACGTGTGTGTTTAGTGTGTATGTTATCACGTGTGTGTTTAGTGTGTATGTTATCACGTGTGTGTTTAGTGTGTATGTTATCACGTGTGTGTTTAGTGTGTATGTTATCATGTATGTGTGTATGTGTCTGTGCCAATGTTTGTGTGTCTTCACAGTCCCCGCTGTTCCATCAGGTATTTTTTATCTGCTTTTTAAATCTGATTCTCCTGCTGCATCAGTTACCTGATGTGGAATAGAGTTCCATGTAGTCATGGCTCTATGTTGTACTGTGCGCCTCCCATAGTCTGTTCTGGATTTGGGGACTGTGAAGAGACCTCTGGTGGCATGTCTTGTGGGGTATGTATGGGTGTCTGAGCTGTGTGCTAGTATTTAAACAGACAGCTTGGTGCTTTCAACATGTCAACACCTCTCACAAATACAAGTAGTGATGAAGTCAATCTCTCCTCCACTTTCAGCCAGGAGAGATTTGCATGCATGTCATTAACGTTAGCTCTCCGTGTACATTTAAGGGCCTGTTCTGAGACAACTGCAATTTTTCCAAGTCCCTCTTTTGGCACCTGACCAAACTACTGAACAGTAGAACGGGTGAGACAAAACCAGGGCCTGTAGGACCTGCCTTGTTGATATTGTTGTTAAGAAGGTAGAAACTAGGGCCTGTAGGACCTGCCTTGTTGATAGTGTTGTTAAGAAGGTAGAAACTAGGGCCTGTAGGACCTGCCTTGTTGATAGTGTTGTTAAGAAGGTAGAAACTAGGGCCTGTAGGACCTGCCTTGTTGATAGTGTTGTTAAGAAGGTATAAACTAGGGCCTGTAGGACCTGCCTTGTTGATAGTGTTGTTAAGAAGGTAGAAACTAGGGCCTGTAGGACCTGCCTTGTTGATAGTGTTGTTAAGAAGGTATAAACTAGGGCCTGTAGGACCTGCCTTGTTGATAGTGTTGTTAAGAAGGTAGAAACTAGGGCCTGTAGGACCTGCCTTGTTGATAGTGTTGTTAAGAAGGTATAAACTAGGGCCTGTAGGACCTGCCTTGTTGATAGTGTTGTTAAGAAGGTAGAAACTAGGGCCTGTAGGACCTGCCTTGTTGATAGTGCTGTTAAGAAGGTAGAAACTAGGGCCTGTAGGACCTGCCTTGTTGATAGTGCTGTTAAGAAGGTAGAAACTAGGGCCTGTAGGACCTGCCTTGTTGATATTGTTGCTAAGGCAGAGCAGTGCTTTATTATGGACAGACTTCTCCCCATCTTAGCTACTGTTGTATCAACATGTTTTGACCTTGACAGTTTACAATCCAGGGTTTCTCCAAGCAGTTCAGTCACCTCAACTTGCTCAATTTCCACATTATTCATTACGAAATGTAGTTGTGGTTTAGGGTTTAGTGAATGATTTGTCAAAAATACAATGCTTTTAGTTTTAGAAATATTTAGGACTAACTTATTCCTTGCTATCCATTCCAAAACTTAAGAACAACTTCTTATTTTCAATGACTGCCTAGGAACAGTGGGTTAACTGCCTTGTTCAGAGGAACAGTGGGTTAACTGCCTTGTTCAGAGGAACAGTGGGTTAACTGCCTTGTTCAGGGGAACAGTGGGTTAACTGCCTTGTTCAGAGGAACAGTGGGTTAACTGCCTTGTTCAGAGGAACAGTGGGTTAACTGCCTTGTTCAGGGAACAGTGGGTTAACTGCCTTGTTCAGGGAACAGTGGGTTAACTGTCTTGTTCAGGGAACAGTGGGTTAACTGTCTTGTTCAGAGGAACAGTGAGTTAACTGCCTCGTTCAGGGAACAGTGGGTTAACTGCCTTGTTCAGGGGCAGAACGACAGTGTACCTTGTCAGCTCGGTTATTCAAACTTGCAACCTTCGGTTACTAGCCACTAGCCACTAGCCACTAACCACTAGCCACTAACCACTAACCACTAGCCACTGGCCACTAACCACTAACCACTAGCCACTGGGCTACCCTGACCACTAACCACTAACCACTAGCCACTGGGCTACCCTGACCACTAACCACTAACCACTAACCACTGGGCTACCCTAACCACTAGCCACTGGGCTACCCTGACCACTAACCACTAGCCACTGGGCTACCCTGACCACTAACCACTAGCCACTGGGCTACCCTGACCACTAACCACTAGCCACTGGGATACCCTGACCACTAACCACTAACCACTAGCCACTGGGCTACCCTGACCACTAACCACTAGCCACTGGGCTACCCTGACCACTAACCACTAGCCACTAGCCACTGGGCTACCCTGACCACTAACCACTAACCACTAGCCACTGGGCTACCCTGACCACTAACCAGTAACCACTGGGCTACCCTGACCACTAACCACTGGGCTACCCTGACCACTAACCACTAACCACTGGGCTACCCTGACCACTAACCACTAGCCACTGGGCTACCCTGACCACTAACCACTAACCACTAGCAACTGGGCTACCCTGACCACTAACCACTAACCACTAACCACTGGGCTACCCTAACCACTAGCCACTGGGCTACCCTGACCACTAACCACTAGCCACTGGGCTACCCTGACCACTAACCACTAACCACTAGCCACTGGGCTACCCTGACCACTAACCACTAACCACTAGCCACTGGGCTACCCTGACCACTAACCACTAACCACTAACCTCTGGGCTACCCTGACCACTAACCACTGGGCTACCCTGACCACTAACCACTAACCACTGGGCTACCCTGACCACTAACCACTAACCACTGGGCTACCCTGACCACTAACCACTAACCACTGGGCTACCCTGACCACTAACCACTAACCACTGGGCTACCCTGACCACTAACCACTAACCACTGGGCTACCCTGACCACTAACCACTAGCCACTGGGCTACCCTGACCACTAACCACTAGCCACTGGGCTACCCTGACCACTAACCACTAACCACTAGCCACTGGGCTACCCTGACCACTAACCACTAACCACTAGCCACTGGGCTACCCTGACCACTAACCACTAACCACTAACCACTGGGCTACCCTGACCACTAACCACTAGCCACTGGGCTACCCTGACCACTAACCACTAGCCACTGGGCTACCCTGACCACTAACCACTGGGCTACCCTGACCACTAACCACTAACCACTGGGCTACCCTGACCACTAACCACTAGCCACTGGGCTACCCTGACCACTAACCACTAGCCACTGGGCTACCCTGACCACTAACCACTAACCACTAGCCACTGGGCTACCCTGACCACTAACCACTAACCACTAGCCACTGGGCTACCCTGACCACTAACCACTAACCACTAACCACTGGGCTACCCTGACCACTAACCACTAGCCACTGGGCTACCCTGACCACTAACCACTAGCCACTGGGCTACCCTGACCACTAACCACTAACCACTAGCCACTGGGCTACCCTGACCACTAACCACTAACCACTAGCCACTGGGCTACCCTGACCACTAACCACTAACCACTAACCACTGGGCTACCCTGACCACTAACCACTAACCACTGGGCTACCCTGACCACTAACCACTAACCACTGGGCTACCCTGACCACTAACCACTAACCACTGGGCTACCCTGACCACTAACCACTAACCACTGGGCTACCCTGACCACTAACCACTAGCCACTGGGCTACCCTGACCACTAACCACTAGCCACTGGGCTACCCTGACCACTAACCACTAACCACTAGCCACTGGGCTACCCTGACCACTAACCACTAACCACTAGCCACTGGGCTACCCTGACCACTAACCACTAACCACTGGGCTACCCTGACCACTAACCACTAGCCACTGGGCTACCCTGACCACTAACCACTAGCCACTGGGCTACCCTGACCACTAACCACTAACCACTAGCCACTGGGCTACCCTGACCACTAACCACTAACCACTGGGCTACCCTGACCACTAACCACTAGCCACTGGGCTACCCTGACAACTAGCCACTGGGCTACCCTGACAACTAGCCACTGGGCTACCCTGACAACTAGCCACTGGGCTACCCTGACAACTAGCCACTGGGCTACCCTGACAACTAGCCACTGGGCTACCCTGACAACTAGCCACTGGGCTACCCTGACAACTAGCCACTGGGCTACCCTGACAACTAGCCACTGGGGTACCTGACCACTAACCACTGGGCTACCCTGACAACAGCCACTGGGCTACCCTGACAACTAGCCACTGGGCTACCCTGACAACTAGCCACTGGGCTACCCTGACAACTAGCCACTGGGCTACCCTGACAACTAGCCACTGGGCTACCCTGACCACTAGCCACTGGGCTACCCTGACAACTAGCCACTGGGCTACCCTGACAACTAGCCACTGGGCTACCCTGACCACTAGCCACTGGGCTACCCTGACAACTAGCCACTGGGCTACCCTGACAACTAGCCACTGGGCTACCCTGACCACTAACCACTAGCCACTGGGCTACCCTGACCACTAACCACTAGCCACTGGGCTACCCTGACCACTAACCACTAGCCACTGGGCTACCCTGACCACTAGCCACTGGGCTACCCTGACCACTAACCACTAGCCACTGGGCTACCCTGACCACTAGCCACTGGGCTACCCTGACCACTAACCACTAGCCACTGGGCTACCCTGACCACTAGCCACTGGGCTACCCTGACCACTAGCCACTGGGCTACCCTGACCACTAGCCACTGGGCTACCCTGACCACTAGCCACTGGGCTACCCTGACCACTAGCCACTGGGCTACCCTGACCACTAGCCACTGGGCTACCCTGACAACTAGCCACTGGGCTACCCTGACCACTAACCACTAGCCACTGGGCTACCCTGACCACTAACCACTAGCCACTGGGCTACCCTGACAACTAGCCACTAGCCACTGGGCTACCCTGACCACTAACCACTAGCCACTGGGCTACCCTGACCACTAACCACTAGCCACTGGGCTACCCTGACCACTAACCACTAGCCACTGGGCTACCCTGACCACTAGCCACTGGGCTACCCTGCCAACTAGCCACTGGGCTACCCTGACCACTAACCACTAGCCACTGGGCTACCCTGACCACTAACCACTAGCCACTGGGCTACCCTGACCACTAGCCACTGGGCTACCCTGCCAACTAGCCACTGGGCTACCCTGACCACTAACCACTAGCCACTGGGCTACCCTGACCACTAGCCACTGGGCTACCCTGACCACTAACCACTGGGCTACCCTGACCACTAACCACTGGGCTACCCTGACCACTAACCACTGGGCTACCCTGACCACTAGCCACTGGGCTACCCTGACCACTAGCCACTGGGCTACCCTGACCACTAGCCACTGGGCTACCCTGACCACTAACCACTGGGCTACCCTGACCACTAGCCACTGGGCTACCCTGACCACTAACCACTAGCCACTGGGCTACCCTGACCACTAACCACTGGGCTACCCTGACCACTAGCCACTGGGCTACCCTGACCACTAACCACTGGGCTACCCTGACCACTAGCCACTGGGCTACCCTGACCACTAGCCACTGGGCTACCCTGACCACTAGCCACTGGGCTACCCTGACCACTAGCCACTGGGCTACCCTGACCACTAGCCACTGGGCTACCCTGACCACTAGCCACTGGGCTACCCTGACCACTAGCCACTGGGCTACCCTGACCACTAGCCACTGGGCTACCCCTGACCACTAGCCACTTGGCTACCCTGACCACTAGCCACTGGGCTACCCTGACCACTAACCACTAGCCACTGGGCTACCCTGACCACTAGCCACTGGGCTACCCTGACCACTAACCACTAGCCACTGGGCTACCCTGACCACTAGCCACTGGGCTACCCTGACCACTAGCCACTGGGCTACCCTGACCACTAGCCACTGGGCTACCCTGACCACTAGCCACTGGGCTACCCTGACCACTAGCCACTGGGCTACCCTGACCACTAGCCACTGGGCTACCCTGACAACTAGCCACTGGGCTACCCTGACCACTAACCACTAGCCACTGGGCTACCCTGACCACTAACCACTAGCCACTGGGCTACCCTGACAACTAGCCACTAGCCACTGGGCTACCCTGACCACTAACCACTAGCCACTGGGCTACCCTGACCACTAACCACTAGCCACTGGGCTACCCTGACCACTAACCACTAGCCACTGGGCTACCCTGACCACTAGCCACTGGGCTACCCTGCCAACTAGCCACTGGGCTACCCTGACCACTAACCACTAGCCACTGGGCTACCCTGACCACTAACCACTAGCCACTGGGCTACCCTGACCACTAGCCACTGGGCTACCCTGCCAACTAGCCACTGGGCTACCCTGACCACTAACCACTAGCCACTGGGCTACCCTGACCACTAACCACTAGCCACTGGGCTACCCTGACCACTAGCCACTGGGCTACCCTGACCACTAACCACTGGGCTACCCTGACCACTAGCCACTGGGCTACCCTGACCACTAACCACTGGGCTACCCTGACCACTAGCCACTGGGCTACCCTGACCACTAGCCACTGGGCTACCCTGACCACTAGCCACTGGGCTACCCTGACCACTAGCCACTGGGCTACCCTGACCACTAGCCACTGGGCTACCCTGACCACTAGCCACTGGGCTACCCTGACCACTAGCCACTGGGCTACCCTGACCACTAGCCACTGGGCTACCCTGACCACTAGCCACTGGGCTACCCTGACCACTAGCCACTGGGCTACCCTGACCACTAGCCACTGGGCTACCCTGACCACTAACCACTGGGCTACCCTGACAACTAGCCACTGGGCTACCCTGACCACTAACCACTAGCCACTGGGCTACCCTGACCACTAGCCACTGGGCTACCCTGACCACTAACCACTAGCCACTGGGCTACCCTGACCACTAACCACTAGCCACTGGGCTACCCTGACCACTAACCACTAACCACTGGGCTACCCTGACCACTAGCCACTGGGCTACCCTGACCACTAGCCACTGGGCTACCCTGACCACTAGCCACTGGGCTACCCTGACCACTAGCCACTGGGCTACCCTGACCACTAGCCACTGGGCTACCCTGACCACTAGCCACTGGGCTACCCTGACCACTAGCCACTGGGCTACCCTGACCACTAGCCACTGGGCTACCCTGACCACTAGCCACTGGGCTACCCTGACCACTAGCCACTGGGCTACCCTGACCACTAACCACTAGCCACTGGGCTACCCTGACCACTAACCACTAGCCACTGGGCTACCCTGACCACTAGCCACTGGGCTACCCTGACCACTAACCACTGGGCTACCCTGACCACTAACCACTGGGCTACCCTGACCACTAACCACTGGGCTACCCTGACCACTAGCCACTGGGCTACCCTGACCACTAGCCACTGGGCTACCCTGACCACTAGCCACTGGGCTACCCTGACCACTAACCACTGGGCTACCCTGACCACTAGCCACTGGGCTACCCTGACCACTAACCACTAGCCACTGGGCTACCCTGACCACTAACCACTGGGCTACCCTGACCACTAGCCACTGGGCTACCCTGACCACTAACCACTGGGCTACCCTGACCACTAGCCACTGGGCTACCCTGACCACTAGCCACTGGGCTACCCTGACCACTAGCCACTGGGCTACCCTGACCACTAGCCACTGGGCTACCCTGACCACTAGCCACTGGGCTACCCTGACCACTAGCCACTGGGCTACCTTGACCACTAGCCACTGGGCTACCCTGACCACTAGCCACTGGGCTACCCTGACCACTAGCCACTGGGCTACCCTGACCACTAGCCACTGGGCTACCCTGACCACTAGCCACTGGGCTACCCTGACCACTAACCACTGGGCTACCCTGACAACTAGCCACTGGGCTACCCTGACCACTAACCACTAGCCACTGGGCTACCCTGACCACTAGCCACTGGGCTACCCTGACCACTAACCACTAGCCACTGGGCTACCCTGACCACTAACCACTAGCCACTGGGCTACCCTGACCACTAACCACTAACCACTGGGCTACCCTGACCACTAACCACTGGGCTACCCTGACCACTAGCCACTGGGCTACCCTGACCACTAGCCACTGGGCTACCCTGACCACTAGCCACTGGGCTACCCTGACCACTAGCCACTGGGCTACCCTGACCACTAGCCACTGGGCTACCCTGACCACTAGCCACTGGGCTACCCTGACCACTAGCCACTGGGCTACCCTGACCACTAGCCACTGGGCTACCCTGACCACTAGCCACTGGGCTACCCTGACCACTAGCCACTGGGCTACCCTGACCACTAACCACTGGGCTACCCTGACCACTAGCCACTGGGCTACCCTGACCACTAGCCACTGGGCTACCCTGACCACTAGCCACTGGGCTACCCTGACCACTAGCCACTGGGCTACCCTGACCACCCTGCCGCATGTTGAAATGCTGTCAGTTTGTTTCCTGTGAAATATCATTGTATCTGGTTAAACACCATTTTTCCGGAAGTTTACGAAGGGTTGGTAACAAATCAAATCAAAATCTAATTTTATTTGTCACATACACATGGTTAGCAGATGTTAATGCGAGTGTAGCGAAATGCTTGTGCTTCTAGTTCCGACAATGCAGTAATAACGAACAAGTAATCTAACTAACAATTCCAAAACTACTGTCTTATACACACAAGTGTAGGGGGATAAAGAATATGTACATAAAGATATATGAATGAGTGATGGTACAGAGCAGCATAGGCAAGATACAGTAGATGATATCGAGTACAGTATATACATATGAGATGAGTATGTAAACAAAGTGGCATAGTTAAAGTGGCTAGTGATACATGTATTACATAAGGATGCAGTAGATGATATAGAGTACAGTATATACATATACATATGAGATGAATAATGTAGGGTATGTAAACATTATATTAAGTAGCATTGTTTAAAGTGGCTAGTGATATATGTATTACATAAAGGTGCAGTAGATGATATAGAGTACAGTATATACATATACATATGAGATGAATAATGTAGGGTATGTAAACATTATATTAGGTAGCATTGTTTAAAGTGGCTAGTGATATATTTTACATCAATTCCCATTATTAAACAGGCTGATTGGTCGGCTATTTGAGCCAGTAAAGGGGGCTTTATTATTCTTAGGTAGAGGAATGACTTTAGCTTCCCTCCAGGCCTGAGAGCACACACTCTCTACTAGGCTTAGAATGAAGATGATTATTATTAGAAATAGTGGATATTTGGAGACAAAAAAACCCCCGACCTAGTGAGAAATACATGGAGGAGACTTAATCAAGCTAGTCATCTTGACTACATTCTTGTCTCTTTTTCTCTTGCATCAAAAGTTAAAAAGGTTTTAATAGGAGACAGAATGCGATCGCATCATCATCATCTAATTGGCCTTCACATAACTCTCATAGAATTTCCACGTGGATGGGGAAAGATTTGTCCTGGGTCCTCAGATCCTCAAAAAGTTCTACAGCTGCACCATCGAGAGCATAACTGCCTGGTATGGCAACTGCTCGTCCTCCGACCGCAAGGCACTACAGAGGGTAGTGCATACGGCCCAGTACATCACCGGGGCCAAGCATCCTGCTATCCTTGACCTCTATACCAGGCTGTGTCAGAGGGAGGCCCTAAAAATTGTCAGACTCCAGCCACCCTAGTCATAGACTGTTCTCTCTGCTACCACACGGCAAGCGGTACCGGAGCGCCAAGTCTAGTTCCTAGAAGCTCCTAAATAGCTTCTTCCCCCAACCATAAGACTCCTGAACAGCTCATCAAGAGGCTTTTAAAAGAGGCCTTTAAACAGCTTCTACCCCCAACCATGAGACTCCTGAACAGCTCATCAAATGGCTGCCCAGACTTTGTGCATTGCCCCCCTCCTCTTTTACACTGCTGCTACTCTCTGTTATTATATATGCATAGTCACTTTAATAACCCTATCTACATGTACAGTTCATGTCGGAAGTTTACATACACTTAGATTGGAGTCATTGAAACTCGTTTTTCAACCCCTCCACAAATTTATTGTTAACAAACTATAGTTTTGTCAAGTCTGTTAGGACATCTACTTTGTGCATGACACAAGGAAGTTTTCCAACAACTGTTTACAGACAGATTATTCACTGTATCACAATTCCAGTGGGTCAGAAGTTTACATACACTAAGTTGACTGTGCCTTTAAACAGCTTGGAAAATTCCAGACAATGATGTCATGGCTTTAGAAGTTTCTGATAATAATTTACATAATTTGAGTCAATTGGAGGTGTACCTGTGGATGTATTTCAAGGTTTACCTTCAAACTCAGTGCCTCTTTGCTTGACATCATGGGAAAATCAATGTCAATAGTCCGGTGGCGGTTTTTATGACTTGTTCAGTAGTCTAATGGCTTTGGAGTAGAAGCTGTTGAGGAGCCTTTTGGTCCTAGACTTGGTGCTCCGGTACAGCTTGCTGTGCGGTAGCAGAGAAAAACAGTCAATAACTTGGCTACTGGAGTCTCTGACAATTTTATGGGCTACTCACTCACTTATGGTTCTGCTTACTCCTGATGATTCGTTTTTCAAATCATATGAGCAAAAAATATTTATCTTTATCTGGGACGCTAAACCAGACAAAAGGAAAGTGTGCCTATCTGAATAATGAACATGAACTGAGTGGGTTGAGATTATTAAATATAAAAACACTAAACCTCTCTCTGAAGCTTCACTCATTCAACAGTTTCATTTGAACCCTAAATGGTTCTCAAGTAGATTAATAAGAAAAGCTCATCCATTGTTTAAAAATGGCCTTTTTGCCATGTCTCATTTTCATTTTCAAAGTATCTCTGTTTTTCAAACAAGCATTGCAGAGCTGGATACAATTTTATTTTCATCCCCCTGAAAAGATGGAACAAATATTATGGCTTTTTGAAAAGGGTATTTGGTTTTTAAATGATATTGTAAAGTGGAATGGTAGAGTTATGTCCTTCATGGAGTTATCAGAATTGTTTGGGAAGGTCTGCTCAATCCAAGAGTACAACCAATTGATTACAGCATTACCACAAAACTGGAGGAGGCAGGTGGCAGCGGGAGGAGGTAGGGAACTGCCTGTCTGCCTCTCTACTGCCTGTCTGTCTCTCTACTTCCTGTCTGTCTCTCTACTTCCTGTCTGTCTCTCTACTGCCTGTCCGTCTCTCTACTGCCTGTCCGTCTCTCTACTGCCTGTTCTTCTCTCTACTTCCTGTCTGTCTCTCTACTGCCTGTCCGTCTCTCTAATGCCTGTCCGTCTCTCTACTGCCTGTTCTTCTCTCTACTTCCTGTCTGTCTCTCTACTGCCTGTCCGTCTCTCTACTTCCTGTTCTTCTCTCTACTACCTGTCCGTCTCTCTACTTCCTGTCTGTCTCTCTACTGCCTGTCTGTCTCTCTACGGCCTGTCCGTCTCTCTACGGCCTGTCCGTCTCTCTACTTCCTGTCCGTCTCTCTACTTCCTGTCCGTCTCTCTACTGCCTGTCCGTCTCTCTACTGCCTGTCCGTCTCTCTACTACCTGTCCGTCTCTCTACTTCCTGTCCGTCTCTCTACTTCCTGTCCGTCTCTCTACTACCTGTCCGTCTCTCTACTTCCTGTCCGTCTCTACTTCCTGTCCGTCTCTCTACTTCCTGTCCGTCTCTCTACTGCCTGTCCGTCTCTCTACTTCCTGTCCGTCTCTCTACTACCTGTCCGTCTCTCTACTGCCTGTCCGTCTCTCTACTGCCTGTCCGTCTCTCTACTGCCTGTCCGTCTCTCTACTACCTGTTCTTCTCTCTACTTCCTGTCTGTCTCTCTACTGCCTGTCCGTCTCTACTGCCTGTCCGTCTCTCTACTACCTGTCCGTCTCTCTACTTCCTGTCTGTCTCTCTACTGCCTGTCAGTCTCTCTACTTCCTGTTCTTCTCTCTACTACCTGTCCGTCTCTCTACTTCCTGTCTGTCTCTCTACTGCCTGTCCGTCTCTCTACTGCCTGTCCGTCTCTCTACTACCTGTTCTTCTCTCTACTTCCTGTCCGTCTCTCTACTTCCTGTCCGTCTCTCTACTTCCTGTCCGTCTCTCTACTGCCTGTCTGTCTCTCTACTTCCTGTCCGTCTCTCTACTGCCTGTTCTTCTCTCTACTTCCTGTCCGTCTCTGTACTGCCTGTCCGTCTCTCTACTGCCTGTCCGTCTCTCTACTGCCTGTCCGTCTCTCTACTGCCTGTCCGTCTCTCTACTGCCTGTCCGTCTCTCTACTTCCTGTCCGTCTCTCTACTTCCTGTCCGTCTCTCTACTGCCTGTCCGTCTCTCTACTTCCTGTCCGTCTCTCTCTACTGCCTGTCCGTCTCTCTACTTCCTGTCTGTCTCTCTACTGCCTGTCCGTCTCTCTACTACCTGTTCTTCTCTCTACTTCCTGTCTGTCTCTCTACTGCCTGTCCGTCTCTCTACTTCCTGTTCTTCTCTCTACTACCTGTCTGTCTCTCTACTTCCTGTCTGTCTCTCTACTGCCTGTCCGTCTCTCTACTGCCTGTCCGTCTCTCTACTACCTGTTCTTCTCTCTACTTCCTGTCCGTCTCTCTACTTCCTGTCCGTCTCTCTACTTCCTGTCCGTCTCTCTACTGCCTGTCCGTCTCTCTACTTCCTGTCCGTCTCTCTACTGCCTGTCCGTCTCTCTACTGCCTGTCCGTCTCTCTACTTCCTGTCCGTCTCTCTACTGCCTGTCCGTCTCTCTACTACCTGTTCTTCTCTCTACTGCCTGTCTGTCTCTCTACTTCCTGTCCGTCTCTCTACTGCCTGTCTGTCTCTCTACTGCCTGTCCGTCTCTCTTCTGCCTGTCTGTCTCTCTACTGCCTGTCCGTCTCTCTACTGCCTGTCCGTCTCTCTACTGCCTGTCCGTCTCTCTACTGCCTGTCCGTCTCTCTACTGCCTGTCCGTCTCTCTACTGCCTGTCCGTCTCTACTGCCTGCCTTTCATCTCTACTGCCTGTCTCTTTTCTACCTGTCTCTTTTCTACCTGTCTCTCTACTGCCTGTCCGTCTCTCTACTGCCTGTCTGTCTCTCTACTGCCTGTCTCTTTTCTACCTGTCTCTTTTCTACCTGTCTCCTGTCTCACTTTTACCTGTCTGTAAACACCTACTGAATAATTTCCTGATGTGCTGACTGTGTGTTAGGGGCGATGCGGTGGACCTATAAGAAGAGCGTTACCATGGGAGCAGTCTTCCTCCTCCTCTCCATCCTTTACTTCAGTCTCCCTCTGGACCTCAGGAGCACCGTGGGTACACACACACAATCACATGTTGGCAGTGGCAGACATTTGCAAAGACACATTGAGGGTCAGGTTGAAATGGATTGAATCAGTGTGTGTGTGTGTGTGTGTGTGTGTGTGTGTGTGTGTGTGTGTGTGTGTGTGTGTGTGTGTGTGTGTGTTCAGACTAAGGCTGGGTGATAATAATACTGTAAATAAACTGTTTGTATAGCACAGTTAAAACAAGAACCTTAACTCAAGGTTATGTATATCCACTACCTATCAAAAGTTTGGGGTTACTTAGAAATGTGCTTGTTTTTTAACAACAATAGTACCAGCCATGTTGAGCCTGTAGTCGAACCCACAAATGCTGCTGCTCCAGATCCTCAACTAGTCTAAAGGCCAGTTTTATTGCTTCTTTAATCAGAACGACAGTTTTCAGCTGTGCTAACATAATTGCAAAATGATCTAATGATCAGTTGGCCTTTTAAAATGATAAACTTGGATTAGCTAACACAACGTGCCATTGGAACACAGGAGTGATGGTTGCTGATAATGGGCCTCTGTACTCCTATGTACTGTAGATATTCCATTAAAAATCAGCCGTTTCCAGCTACAATAGTCATTTACAACATTAACAATGTCTACACTGTATTTCTGATCAATTTGATGTTATTTTAAATGGTCAAAAAATGTGCTTTTCATTCCAAAAACATGGACATTTTTAAGTGACCCGAAACTTTTGTACGGTTGTGTATAATAATTAAACACGTTTATGGCTGACTAACTGATGGGCTCCAAGCCAAGCTGTTATCTACTGGGAAACCAGGCTGACTAACTGATGGGCTCCAAGCCAAGCTGTTATCTACTGGGAAACCAGGCTGACTAACTGATGGGCTCCAAGCCAAGCTGTTATCTACTGGGAAACCAGGCTGACTAACTGATGGGCTCCAAGCCAAGCTGTTATCTACTGGGAAACCAGGCTGACTAACTGATGGGCTCCAAGCCAAGCTGTTATCTACTGGGAAACCAGGCTGACTAACTGATGGGCTCCAAGCCAAGCTGTTATCTACTGGGAAACCAGGCTGACTAACTGATGGGCTCCAAGCCAAGCTGTTATCTACTGGGAAACCAGGCTGACTAACTGATGGGCTCCAAGCCAAGCTGTTATCTACTGGGAAACCAGGCTGACTAACTGATGGGCTCCAAGCCAAGCTGTTATCTACTGGGAAACCAGGCTGACTAACTGATGGGCTCCAAGCCAAGCTGTTATCTACTGGGAAACCAGGCTGACTAACTGATGGGCTCCAAGCCAAGCTGTTATCTACTGGGAAACCAGGCTGACTAACTGATGGGCTCCAAGCCAAGCTGTTATCTACTGGGAAACCAGGCTGACTAACTGATGGGCTCCAAGCCAAGCTGTTATCTACTGGGAAACCAGGCTGACTAACTGATGGGCTCCAAGCCAAGCTGTTATCTACTGGGAAACCAGGCTGACTAACTGATGGGCTCCAAGCCAAGCTGTTATCTACTGGGAAACCAGGCTGACTAACTGATGGGCTCCAAGCCAAGCTGTTATCTACTGGGAAACCAGGCTGACTAACTGATGGGCTCCAAGCCAAGCTGTTATCTACTGGGAAACCAGGCTGACTAACTGATGGGCTCCAAGCCAAGCTGTTATCTACTGGGAAACCAGGCTGACTAACTGATGGGCTCCAAGCCAAGCTGTTATCTACTGGGAAACCAGGCTGACTAACTGATGGGCTCCAAGCCAAGCTGTTATCTACTGGGAAACCAGGCTGACTAACTGATGGGCTCCAAGCCAAGCTGTTATCTACTGGGAAACCAGGCTGACTAACTGATGGGCTCCAAGCCAAGCTGTTATCTACTGGGAAACCAGGCTGACTAACTGATGGGCTCCAAGCCAAGCTGTTATCTACTGGGAAACCAGGCTGACTAACTGATGGGCTCCAAGCCAAGCTGTTATCTACTGGGAAACCAGGCTGACTAACTGATGGGCTCCAAGCCAAGCTGTTATCTACTGGGAAACCAGGCTGACTAACTGATGGGCTCCAAGCCAAGCTGTTATCTACTGGGAAACCAGGCTGACTAACTGATGGGCTCCAAGCCAAGCTGTTATCTACTGGGAAACCAGGCTGACTAACTGATGGGCTCCAAGCCAAGCTGTTATCTACTGGGAAACCAGGCTGACTAACTGATGGGCTCCAAGCCAAGCTGTTATCTACTGGGAAACCAGGCTGACTAACTGATGGGCTCCAAGCCAAGCTGTTATCTACTGGGAAACCAGGCTGACTAACTGATGGGCTCCAAGCCAAGCTGTTATCTACTGGGAAACCAGGCTGACTAACTGATGGGCTCCAAGCCAAGCTGTTATCTACTGGGAAACCAGGCTGAACGCTGCTGAACCTGACTGCCCTGCATGGTCTCCATCCACTACAGAAAATCATTGTGTTGCTGTTCTTGCTGCTCCGTGCATTATGACTCTTTCACATTAACTCATAAACTCGTCGGTGCGTGTGTGTGTGTGTTTCAGTGGGTGGAGGAGTGGCAGGTCCAGACCTTCTCCAGCGATGCATCGTGGATAGACAAGGGAGGCTACCTCCCACTGAACGTCTCTTATCAACTACTGGCAGGAACACCTCCCACTGAACAGAGTAACACACACACACACCTCCCACTGAACAGAGTAACAGACACACACACCTCCCACTGAACAGAGTAACACCACACAACACCTCCCACTGAACAGAGTTATCTACAAACACACACCTCCCACTGTTATCTAGGGAAACACAGGCACACACACCTCCCACTGAACAGAGTAACAGGCACAACACCTCCCACTGAACAGGGAAACCACACACACACACCTCCTACTGAACAGAGTAAACACACACAACACCTCCCACTGAACAGAGTAAACACACACCTCCCACTGAACAGAGTAACACCAGGCACAACTGATGGGCTCCCACTGAACAGAGTAACACCACACACACCTCCCACTGAACAGAGTAACACACACACAACACCTCCCACTGAACAGAGGAACACACACACACACCTCCCACTGAACAGAGTAAACACACACACACACACCTCCCACTGAACAGAGTAACACACACACACACCTACTGAACAGAGTAACACACACACACACCTACTGAACAGAGGAACACACACACACCTACTGTGACTAACTGGGGCTCAGAGTAACACACACACACACACCTACTGAACAGAGTAACACACACACACACCTACTGAACAGAGGAACACACACCTCCCACTGAACAGAGTAACACCACACCTCCCACTGAACAGAGTAACACACACACACACCTACTGAACAGAGGAACACACACACACACTACTGAACAGAGGAACACACACCTCCTACTGAACAGAGTAAACACACACCTCCCACTGAACAGAGTAAACACACACACACCTCCTACTGAACAGAGGAACACACACCTCCTACTGAACAGAGGAGCACACACCTACTGAACAGAGGAACACACACACCTCCTACTGAACAGAGGAACACACACACCTCCTACTGAACAGAGGAACACACACACACACCTCCCACTGAACAGAGGAACACACACACACACCTCCCACTGAACAGAGTAAACACACACACACCTCCTACTGAACAGAGGAACACACACACCTCCTACTGAACAGAGGAGCACACACACACACCTACTGAACAGAGGAACACACACACACCTCCTACTGAACAGAGGAACACACACGATCATCTCCTTTGTCTTGGTCACGTTGAGGGAGAGGTTGTTGTCCTGATACCACATAGCCAGGTCTCTGACCTCCTCCCTGTAGGCTGTCTCATCGTTTACAGTAATCAGGCTTAACACTGTTGTGTCATCAGCAAACTTAATGATGGTGTTGGAGTCGTGCCTGGCCATGCAGTCATGAGTGAACAGGGAGTAAAGGAGGGGACTGTGCATGCACCCCTGAGGGGCTCCAGTGTTGAGGATCAGCGTGGCAGACGTGTTGTTACCAACCCTTACCACCTGGGGGCGGCCAGTCAGGAAGTCCAGGATCCAGTTGCAGAGGGAGGTGTTAAGTCCCAGGGTCCTTAGCTTAGTGATAAGCTTTGAGGGCACTATGGTGTTGAACGCTGAGCTGTAGTCAATGAGCATTCTCACATAGGTGTTCATTTTGTCCAGGTGGGAAAGGGCAGTGTGGAGTGTGATTGAGATTGCGTCATCTATGGATCTGTTGGGTTGGTATGTGAATTGGAGTGGGTCTAGGGTGTCCGGTAGGATGCTGTTGATGTGAGCCATGACCAGCCTTTCAAAGCACTTCATGGCTACAGATGTGAGTGCTACGGGCCGGTAATCATTTAGGCAGGTTACCTTCGCTTCCTTGGGCACAGGGACTATGGTGGTCTGCTTGAAATATGTCGGTATTACAGACTCAGTCAGGGAGGGTTTGAAAATGTCAGTGAAGACACTTGACAGTTGCAAATGCTTTGAGAAACATCACTGACCCACCACCATATTTCACCGTGGGTATGAGGTGCCTCTCCTTGTTGCATCTCTGTTTCACCGTGGGTATGAGGTGCCTCTCCTTGTTGCATCTCTGTTTCACCGTGGGTATGAGGTGCCTCTCCTTGTATGCATCTCTGTTTCACCGTGGGTATGAGGTGCCTCTCCTTGTATGCATCTCTGTTTCACCGTGGGTATGAGGTGCCTCTCCTTGTTGCATCTCTGTTTCACCGTGGGTATGAGGTGCCTCTCCTTGTATGCATCAGTGTTTCACTGTGGGTATGAGGTGCCTCTCCTTGTATCTCTGTTTCACCGTGGGTATGAGGTGCCTCTCCTTGTATGCATCTCTGTTTCACCGTGGGTATGAGGTGCCTCTCCTTGTATGCATCTCTGTTTCACCGTGGGTATGAGGTGCCTCTCCTTGTATGCATCTCTGTTTCACCGTGGGTATGAGGTGCCTCTCCTTGTATGCATCTCAGCAATTCTTTCCCACTGATTCTTGGGGATTTTGTTGCTTCTCTCACCATCCTCCTCCCTATCTTGGGGGGCAAAATGCCTTTCAGTCCTCTACCCGTGAGGTTTTCAACTGTTCTATATCTTTAGAATGTTTTAATAATTGCCCTGACAGGGCTCAGTGGTATATTCAATCGTTTGTGGATCTTGTTGTAGCCATGACCAGATTTATGAAGGTCTACCACCATCTGTCTCTTTTCAACTGCCAGTTCCTTTCTTCATGGTGTTGGATGACAAAGGGATATTGCATGCCTCTACCCTAGTGAAACAGGAAGTAGTAGTTAAAACTTAGATCAACTTAAATAAGTGGAATGTAGTTCCTGGTTTAATTTTGGTAGATGTTATTTACAATAATCTTTAAGGGTGCCATTAATTGTGAAACCTTGATTTGGAGGACATTGATTTTTAATTGAAATTAAATCAAGCAATTATTTTGGTTGGTTCCATTGAAACATTAATAAAGTACAGTATTTCTTACATGTTGGTATTTTGAATTTATCTCTATAATTATAATGTTTTTATATTTGTTTAAAGTATTGTTTGTGCATTGCCAGTCAGGGGTGGCAGTAATTTTGGAGTCCACTGTACCCTATAGTACATATCAATGCCTACATATCAATGCATACACACACACTATCTAGGTCAAATAGGGGAGAGGCGTTGTGCCGTGAGGTGTTGCTTTATCTGTTTTTTGAAACCAGGTTTGCTGTTTATTTGATCAATATGAGATGGAACAGTTCCATGCAATAAGGGCTCTGTATAATACTGTACACTTTCTTGAATTTGTTCTGGATTTGGGGACTGTGAAAAGACCCCTGGTGGCATGTCTGGTGGGATAAATGTGTGTCCGAGCTGTGTGTAAGTTGACTATACAAACAATTTAGGATTTTCAACACATTAATGCTTCTTTATAAAAAGAAGTGATGCAGTCAGTCTCTCCTCAACTCTGAGCCTGGCATGTATAGTATTTCTATCAGCCCTCTGATTTATGTACAACAACAACAAAACAAAATAGCACAGTTGGTTAGGAGCAGAACGGCCCTCTGGTCTCTAATTGTTTACATTTTTTTACATTATGTCTCAGGTTCTGCTGTGGTGCAGCTTTTCCTCTACAGGGTTTGAAATTTGGGAAAATGACACTCTCTAATTGTTTTATATTTTTTATATTTTGTCAGGAAATGCAGCTCCGTCTCAGGTTCTGCTGTGGTGCAGTGGTTGCACAGCCTTTCCTCTACAGGGAGCCAGGTTTCCCTGTGTCTACCCTCCTCAATGGCAAGGCTGTGCTCACTGAGCCTGTACTTTGTCAAGGTTTTTCTAAGGTGTTGATCAGTAACCATGGTCAAATAGTTAACCACGGTGTGCTGTCGATTTAGGGCCAGATAGCGCTGCATTTTGCCTTGTGCTTGTGTTTCCCAATAGGTAATGCGGTTTTGTTTTGACTGTGTTGTAATTTGGTTTATTCTGATTAATTGGATGGTCTGGTCGTGAGGCTTCAGTGTGTTAGTAGAACAGGTTTGTGAGCCTCAGGATCAGCTGAATTAGGGGATTATTGTCTTTGCTCAGCCCTTGGCATTGCAGGGTTTGGTAATTATATGAGAGGGGGTCATTGTATTGTTTCCAAAACTGAATTGCTATTTTATTTTATTTTAATAGTCGATACTGGCCTAATTCTGCCCTGCATGCATTGTTTGTAGTTTTCCTCTGGACATGTAGGAGAATCTTACAGAACTCTGCATGCAGGGTTTCAATGGGGTGTTTGTCCCATTTGATGAAATCTTGTTTTGCAAGTGGACCCCACACCTCACTGCCATAAAGTGCAATTGGTTCAGTGACATATTCAATTAGTTTTAACCAAATGTTAATAGGCATTTCAATTTGAATGTATTTTTAATGGCGTAGAATTCCCTGTGTGCTTTCTCTCTCAGTTCATTCACTTCCTCATTAAGGTGTCCAGTTGAGCTTATTATTAAACCTCAGTAATTGTAGTGTGTGCAGTACTCTATATATTTAAACCTCAGTAATTATAGTGTGTGCAGTACTCTATATATTTAAACCTCAGTAATTGTAGTGTGTGCAGTACTCTATATATTTAAACCTCAGTAATTGTAGTGTGTACAGTACTCTATATACTTAAACCTCAGTAATTATAGTGTGTGCAGTACTCTATATATTTAAACCTCAGTAATTATAGTGTCTACAGTACTCTATATATTTAAACCTCAGTAATTATAGTGTCTACAGTACTCTATATATTTAAACCTCAGTAATTATAGTGTCTACAGTACTCTATATATTTAAACCTCAGTAATTATAGTGTCTACAGTACTCTATATATTTAAACCTCAGTAATTGTAGTGTGTACAGTACTCTATATATTTAAACCTCAGTAATTATAGTGTCTACAGTACTCTATATATTTAAACCTCAGTAATTATAGTGTCTACAGTACTCTATATATTTAAACCTCAGTAATTGTAGTGTGTACAGTACTCTATATATTTAAACCTCAGTAATTATAGTGTGTACAGTACTCTATATATTTAAACCTCAGTAATTATAGTGTGTGCAGTACTCTATATACTTAAACCTCAGTAATTATAGTGTGTGCAGTACTCTATATATTTAAACCTCAGTAATTATAGTGTGTGCAGTACTCTATATATTTAAACCTCAGTAATTATAGTGTCTACAGTACTCTATATATTTAAACCTCAGTAATTATAGTGTGTGCAGTACTCTATATATTTAAACCTAGATAATTGTAGTGTCTACAGTACTCTATGTATTTAAACCTAGGTAATTGTAGTGTGTGCAGTACTCTATATATTTTGTACCATTTGAGAACTAATTCCCTGAGATATGGATATTCTTTGGAAATTCATTTTTTAAATATGTTTAGGGTTTACTGCCAGGGCCCAGGTCTGGCAGTACTGCTCGAGCAGGTCCAGGCTCTGCTGTAGGCCATGTACTGTGGGTGTTTACTGCCAGGGCCCAGGTCTGGCAGTACTGCTCTAGCAGGTCCAGGCTCTGCTGTAGGCCATCTATTGTAGGTGTTTACTGCCAGGGCCCAGGTCTGACAGTACTGCTCTAGCAGGTCCAGGCTCTGCTGTAGGCCATGTGCTGTAGGTGTTTACTGCCAGGGCCCAGGTCTGACAGTACTGCTCTAGCAGGTCCAGGCTCTGCTGTAGGCCATGTGCTGTGGGTGACATCAGACACAGGTCTTCTGCCAAGAGCAGACGTTTAACCTCTGAATTGTGGACACAAGGGGCTGAGGATTTTTCTATAATTGTGGCCAGTTCGTTGATATAAATATTGAAGAGTGCAGGGATCAGATGTAATTTTTTTAATTTTATTTTTTATTTAGTTCACCTTTATTTAACCAGGTAGGGAAGTTGAGAACAAGTTCTCATTTACAACTGCGACCTGGCCAAGATAAAGCAAAGCAGTTCGACACATACAACAACACAGAGTTACACATGGAGTAAAACAAACATACAGTCAATAACACAGTAGAAAAATAAGTCTGTATACGATGTGAGCAAATGAGGTGAGAAGGGAGGTAAAGGCAAAAAAGGCCATGGTGGCGAAGTAAATACAATATAGCAAGTAAAACACTGGAATGGTAGATTTGCAGTGGAAGAATGTGCAAAGTAGAGAGAAATAATGGGGTGCAAAGGAGCTAAATAAATAAATACAGTAGGGGAAGAGGTAGTTGTTTGGGCTAAATTACAGATGGGCTATGTACAGGTGCAGTAATCTGTGAGCTGCTCTGACAGTTGGTGCTTTAAGCTAGTGAGGGAGATGTTTCCAGTTTCAGAGATTTTTGCAGTTCGTTCCAGTCATTGGCAGCAGAGAACTGGAAGGAGAGGCGGCCAAAGTAGGAATTGGCTTTGGGGGTGACTAGAGAGATATACCTGCTGGAGCGCGTGCTACGGGTGGGTGATGCTATGGTGACCAGCGAGCTGAGATAAGGGGGGACTTTACCTAGCAGGTATATGTCACTGCAAACTTAAAGGTCCTCAATGTCGCCATTGCCGTGATTCTAAGCAATGTTGTGCTGCTATTTTTACTGAATTGGCCAAAGCTTTTAATATGGTAGACCATTCCATTCTTGTGAGCCGGCTAAGGAGTATTGGTGTCTCTGAGGGGTGTCTCTAAAAGGCCAGCATCCCGTAGTCGCCTCTTCACTGTTTACGTTTTGTGGGTACTATTTAATGAAGCTGTAAGTTGAGGACTTGTGAGGGGTCTGTTTCTCAAACTAGATACTCTAGTGTACTTGTCCTCTTGCTCAGTTGTGCACTGGGGCCTCCCACTCCTCTTTCTATTCTGGTTAGAGACAGTTTGTGCTGTTCTGTGAAGGGAGCAGTACACAGCGCTGTATGAGATCTTAAGTTTCTTGGCAATTTCTCGCATGGAGTAGCCTTCATTTCTCAGAACAAGAATAGACTGATGAGTTTCAGAAGAAAGGCTTTGTTTCTTTTGTGCACCATTATACATATATATGTGTGACCAAACTCTTGACAGCTGGGTTTGAACAATAATAGAGACAAAACCCCTAACCACCCGCAAGAAAGGAAGTCTATAGCTTCAACCGCTCTCTTTGGGTTGGTAGGAACTGAAATTCACTAACATCAGGAGGCTCCCAAACAGCGACGCACGTCCCACGTACAGTCCCATTATGTCAGCCAGTTGTTTTTATCCAACATGACATGAATATGTTGCAACATTACTTTTCATAGAACACGTTCATACAAGCTGAGCGCTCTGTATGTTAATCTCCATAATGTTTACCCAACCCCACGACTGCTTTACTGATGGCTGAACATTTTAGCTTGCTACATTTGCAGCCTGACCCAAATACTTATCCAGGCAGCCAGCTAACCTAACCAGCCAGCCAACTCAGCTAGCTAGCCACGTGCCAGCCAGCTAACCTAACCAGCCAGCCACCTCAGCTAGCTAGCCACGTGCCAGCCAGCTAACCTAACCAGCCAGCCAACTCAGCTAGCTAGCCATGTGCCAGCCAGCTAACCTAACCAGCCAGCCAACTCAGCTAGCTAGCCACGTGCCAGCCAGCTGCCCATTAGTCATATAACCAGAATGCTAACCGCCAAGTTAACAAATCCACCAGGCCCCTCGTACCAATTAACTACATTATGTCCATGAATAACAAATAAACATGGATGACGTTAGCTAGTTAGCTTAGCATTAGTTGTGTCCATCTTACTAGTTAAGTTGGGTCTTCATGCGAATGGGTATCCAAGGAAGGAGGGGGGGCGTAGTTGTTTGTTTCTTCCGTCTGAAGTGGGGAGAATCTGGAGGAATGGGGGGCGATGACTGGGCTCTTTGTGGATTTCCTCCTCAGTATGGTTTCATTGCTGTAGTCTGGGTAGAATGCCAGATTGGATCTCCCATGTCTCGGTGGATTCTCCAGGGCTCTGGTTCAGGATATCCACTTGGTCCTCATATCTTAACAGGCAGAATATGAGGGTACGGGGCGCCCAGGGTTTTTATTGCCACTGTAGATTCGGTGTGCCTGTTGATTTCAATCTTCCTCCCTTGTAGCAACAGTATCCATTTTGGTAGATTCTCCTGAAGAAAACCTTTTGGGTCAGAACCCTCTGTCGTTTCTTCCAGGCCCACCAGACGTATGCTCAGTCTCCTCTCTCTGTCTTCAAGCGACATAATTTTCTCCCGCAGTTGTTTCACTGCATCTCGGCAGGTGGCTATGACGTCTGTAGAAGTCCTACTGCTAACCTGCATCTCATCACAGCACTGCTCCAGAGACTTGCATTTGACAGATTGACTGGCTATGTCATTTGAGAGTTTTAAGATAGACGTGTTGGAGGCTTCCACCATATCTTTAATTAATGTAATTTCCCCCAGAAAGCAGTTCCTCCAGGGATTCCTTAACTGCTTGTTTGCCCATTACCTGCATCAAAGTTTGTTGTTGATTCAGAGCCTTCAATGCGGCACAGTGTATCCTCGCTGGTCTTAGTTGGCTCGGTGTCTTTCTTTGTTTTGGACACTTTTAGGCCTCTCTGTGCCTTATTTGAGTGTCCTCATCACGTAGGTCCATGATATTAAGCATTTTGAATGTTCAGAGGCCCAGTTGTCAGGAATTTATGACGGATTTTGGACTTTTGTTACAGTACTCAGAGCTACACGTGCATCTCTGCCAAAAGGCCACCAGATGTCCCCAATATCATTTATTTATTTATCCCAGCCCAGTCCCCGCAGGAGGCCTTTTGCCTTTTGGTAGGCCGTCATTGTAAATAATAATTTGTTCTTAACTGACTTGCCTAGTTAAATAAAGGTAAAAATAAAATCGCTGCCAAATGTGCTTCAACAAAGTTCTGAGTAAAGGGTCTGAATACTTATGTAAATGTGATATTTAATTATATTACTGTAATAAATTCCCCAAAATGTCTAAACTCAATATATTGTTGATTTTTTTACTGCTAGATTGATTATTTACTGTGAGTGGATGTGGGGTCCAGAAAGTCATCTACGTTTTGGTTACTGGTTGTTTTCTTGTATTCTTCTGTTTTGGACCTGTATGAATTGGTGTTGTTGTACAGCTGACTGGGCTGTGGTGTTGTACAGCTGACTGGGCTGTGAATGTCTGATGTTGTACAGCTGACTGGGCTGTGATGTTGTACAGCTGACTGGGCTGTGAATGTCTGATGTTGTACAGCTGACTGGGCTGTGATGTTGTACAGCTGACTGGGCTGTGATGTTGTACAGCTGACTGGGCTGTGATGTTGTACAGCTGACTGGGCTGTGATGTTGTACAGCTGACTGGGCTGTGAATGTCTGATGTTGTACAGCTGACTGGGCTGTGATGTTGTACAGCTGACTGGGCTGTGGATGTCTGATGTTGTACAGCTGACTGGGCTGTGGATGTCTGATGTTGTACAGCTGACTGGGCTGTGGATGTCTGATGTGGGCTGTACAGCTGACTGGGCTGTGGATGTCTGATGTTGTACAGCTGACTGGGCTGTGATGTTGTACAGCTGACTGGGCTGTGGATGTCTGATGTTGTACAGCTGACTGGGCTGTGGATGTCTGATGTTGTACAGCTGACTGGGCTGTGATGTTGTACAGCTGATTGGGCTGTGATGTTGTACAGCTGACTGGGCTGTGGATGTCTGATGTTGTACAGCTGACTGGGCTGTGGATGTCTGATGTTGTACAGCTGACTGGGCTGTGGATGTCTGATGTTGTACAGCTGACTGGGTTGTACAGCTGACTGGGCTGTGGATGTTGTGTTGTACAGCTGACTGGGCTGTGGATGTGGGCTGATGTTGTACAGCTGACTGGGCTGTGGATGTCTGATGTTGTACAGCTGACTGGGCTGTGAGGCTGTGGATGTCTGATGTTGTACAGCTGACTGGGCTGTGATGTTGTACATCTGACTGGGCTGTGGATGTCTGATGTTGTACAGCTGACTGGGCTGGATGTGTACAGCTGACTGGGCTGTGGATGTCTGATGTTGTACAGCTGACTGGGCTGTGATGTTGTACAGCTGACTGGGCTGTGGATGTCTGATGTTGTACAGCTGACTGGGCTGTGGATGTTGTACAGCTGACTGGGCTGTGGATGTCTGATGTTGTACAGCTGACTGGGCTGTGGATGTCTGTATGTGACTGGGCTGTGGATGATGTTGTACAGCTGACTGGGCTGTGGATGTCTGATGTTGTACAGCTGACTAGGCTGTGGATGTCTGATGTTGTACAGCTGACTGGGCTGTGATGTTGTACAGCTGACTGGGCTGTGGATGTCTGATGTTGTACAGTTGACTGTGGATGTGATGTTGTACAGCTGACTGGGCTGTGGATGTCTGATGTTGTACAGCTGACTGGGCTGTGATGTTGTACAGCTGACTGGGCTGTGGGCTGTGATGTTGTACAGCTGACTGGGCTGTGGATGTCTGATGTTGTACAGCTGACTGGGCTGCGGATGTCTGATGTTGTACAGCTGACTGGGCTGTGGATGTCTGATGTTGTACAGCTGACTGGGCTGTGGATGTCTGATGTTGTACAGCTGACTGGGCTGTGATGTTGTACAGCTGACTGGGCTGTGGGCTGTGATGTTGTACAGCTGACTGGGCTGTGGATGTCTGATGTTGTACAGCTGACTGGGCTGTGGATGTCTGATGTTGTACAGCTGACTGGGCTGGGCTGGATGTCTGTTGTACGGATGTGGGCTGATGTTGTACAGCTGACTGGGCTGTGGATGTCTGATGTTGTACAGCTGACTGGGCTGTGGATGTCTGATGTTGTACAGCTGACTGGGCTGTGATGTTGTACAGCTGACTGGGCTGTGATGTTGTACAGCTGACTGGGCTGTGGGCTGTGATGTTGTACAGCTGACTGGGCTGTGGATGTCTGATGTTGTACAGCTGACTGGGCTGTGGATGTCTGATGTTGTACAGCTGACTGGGCTGTGGATGTCTGATGTTGTACAGCTGACTGGGCTGTGATGTTGTACAGCTGACTGGGCTGTGGATGTCTGATGTTGTACAGCTGACTGGGCTGTGGATGTGTGTGATGTTGTTGTACAGCTGACTGGGCTGTGGTTGTATGACTGGGCTGATGTTGTACAGCTGACTGGGCTGTGGATGTCTGATGTTGTACAGCTGACTGGGCTGTGATGTTGTACAGCTGACTGGGCTGTGGATGTCTGATGTTGTACAGCTGACTGGGCTGTGTTGTACAGCTGATTGATGTTGTACAGCTGACTGGGCTGTGGATGTCTGATGTTGTACAGCTGACTGGGCTGTGGATGTCTGATGTTGTACAGCTGACTGGGCTGTGGGCTGTGATGTTGATGTTGTACAGCTGACTGGGCTGTGTACAGTTGACTGGGTTGATGTTGTACAGCTGACTGGGCTGTGGATGTTGTACAGCTGACTGGGCTGTGATGTTGTATGTGGGCTGATGTTGTACAGCTGACTGGGCTGTGGATGTCTGATGTTGTACAGCTGACTGGGCTGTGGAGGCTGTGGGCTGTGGATGTCTGATGTTGTACAGCTGACTGGGCTGTGATGTTGTACATCTGACTGGGCTGTGGATGTCTGATGTTGTACAGCTGACTGGGTTGTACAGCTGACTGGGCTGTGGATGTCTGATGTTGTACAGCTGACTGGGCTGTGATGTTGTACAGCTGACTGGGCTGTGAATGTCTGATGTTGTACAGCTGACTGGGCTGTGATGTTGTACAGCTGACTGGGCTGTGATGTTGTACAGCTGACTGGGCTGTGGGCTGTGATGTTGTACAACTGACTGGGCTGTGGATGTCTGATGTTGTACAGCTGACTGGGCTGTGGATGTCTGATGTTGGGCTGTGGATGTCTACAGCTGACTGGGCTGACTGGGCTGTGATGTTGTACAGCTGACTGGGCTGTGGATGTCTGATGTTGTACAGCTGACTGGGCTGTGATGTTGTGTTGTACAGCTGACTGGGCTGTGGATGTTGTACAGCTGACTGGGCTGTGATGTTGTACAGCTGACTGGGCTGTGGATGTCTGATGTTGTACAGCTGACTGGGCTGTGATGTTGTACAGCTGACTGGGCTGTGGATGATGTTGTACAGCTGACTGGGCTGTGATGTTGTACAGCTGACTGGGCTGTGGATGTCTGATGTTGTACAGCTGACTGGGCTGTGGATGTCTGATGTTGTACAGCTGACTGGGTTGTGGATGTCTGATGTTGTACAGCTGACTGGGCTGTGATGTTGTACAGCTGACTGGGCTGTGGATGTCTGATGTTGTACAGCTGACTGGGCTGTGATGTTGTACAGCTGACTGGGCTGTGGATGTCTGATGTTGTACAGCTGACTTGGCTGTGATGTTGTACAGCTGACTGGGCTGTGATGTTGTACAGCTGACTGGGCTGTGATGTTGTACAGCTGACTGGGCTGTGGATGTCTGATGTTGTACAGCTGACTGGGCTGTGGATGTCTGGTGTTGTACAGCTGACTGGGCTGTGATGTTGTACAGCTGACTGGGCTGTGGATGTGTGGTTGTTGCCATGTTTGTTATTTTGAGGAACAATGTAATTTGGCTGTGATCAGACAGAGGTGTTAGTGGTATTTCACCCAATAGATATTGAAGTTTATCAAAGTTGGATATTTTTCTCCAATTCTTTGTGGATCTGTGTAATCTGAGGGAAATATGTGTCTCTAATATGGTCATACATTGGGAAGGAGGTTAGGAAGTGCAGCTCAGTTTCCACCTCATTTTGTGGGCAGTGAGCACATAGCCTGCCTTCTCTTGAGAGCCAGGTCTGCCTACGGCGGTCTTTCTCAGTAGCAAGGCTATTCTCACTGAGTCTGTACATAGTCAAGGTCCTTATGTTTGGGTCAGTCACAGTGGTCAGGTATTCTACCACTGTGTACTCTCAGTTTAGGGACAAATAGCATTCTAGTTTGCTCAGCTTTTTGTTAATTACATGACACATTGGAAATAATTATCTTTTGTTTTCTCGTGATTTGGTTGGGTCTAATTGTGTTGCTGTCCTGGGGCTCTGTGGGGTCTGTTTGTGTTTGTGAACGGAGCCCCAGGACCAGCTTGCTTCGGTACTCTTATCCAGGTTCATCTCTCTGTAGGTGATGGCTTTGTTATGGAAGTTTTGGGAATCACTTCCTTTTAGGTGGTTGTAGAATTGAATGGCTATTTTCTGGATTTTAATAATTAGCGGGTATCGGCCTTATTCTGCTCTTCATTCTCACACTGAGAATATTTTTGCTGCCCTCTGCATGCAGACTCTCAATTTGGTGTTTGTCCCATTTTGTGAATTTTTGGTTGGTGAGCGGACCCCAGACCTCACAACCATAAAGGGCAATGGGTTCTATAACCGATTCGTATTTTTAGCCAAATTCTAATTGCTATGTCGAATTTGATGTTCCTTTTGATGGCATAGAAGGCCCTTCTTGCCTTGTCCCAGATCGTTAGCTGCTTTGTGGAAATGACCTGTGGCGCTGATGTTTAGGCCGAGGTATGTATAGTTGTTTGTGTGCTCTAGAGCGCTGACGTTTAGGCCGAGGTATGTATAGTTGTTTGTGTGCTCTAGAGCGCTGATGTTTAGGCCGAGGTATGTATAGTTGTTTGTGTGCTCCAGGGCAACAGTGTCTAGATGGAATTTGTATTTGTTGTCCTGGCAACTTGACCATGTTTCAAACACCATTATTTTTGTCTTACTGAGATTTACTGTCAGGGCCCAGGTCTGGCAGAATCTGTGCATAAGATCTAGGTGCTGCTGTAGGCCCTCCTTGGTTGGTGACAGAAGTACCAGATCATCAGCAAACAGTAGACATTTGACTTCAGATTATAGTAGGGTGAGGCTGGGTGCTGCAGACTGTTGTAGTGCTTGCGCCAATTCGTTGTAATACATGTTGAAGAGGGTGGGGCTTAAGCTGCATCCTGTCTCACCTCACGGCCCTGTGGAAAGAAATGTGTGTTTTTTGACACTAATTTTATAATGTATGTTTTCCCCATCAAATCAAATGTATTTATATAGCCCTTATATCAGCTGATATCTCAAAGTGCTGTACAGAAACCCAGCCTAAGACCCCAAACAGCAAGCAATGCAGGTGTAGAAGCACGGTGGCTAGGAAAAACTCCCTAGGAAGGCCCAACTCTAAAGCGTTGAAAACAGCAGGTCTGGGACAGGTAGCACGTCCGGTGAATAGGTCAGGATTCCATAGCCGCAGGCAGAACAGTTGAAACTGGAGCAGCAGCATGGTCAGGTGGACTGGGGACAGCAAGGAGTCATCATGCCAGGTAGTCCTAGGAGAGAGAGAGACAGAGAGAGAGACAGAGAGAGAGACAGACAGAGAGACAGAGAGAGAGACAGAGAGAGAGAGACAGAGACAGAGACGATGAGTGATATTATATATTGTTTAGGTTTTCTAATGCCAAGTTTAGACCTAGTGTAAACGTTTTGTCCAGGAAGTTGTATAAAAGGGAATGAGTTTGTTGCCTAATTGTTTTTTGGTATCTTTTCAACCTACTTTCCTTCCATCTATAGCATTTCTTAATATTATTCAGTTCCTTTGGCTTTGATGCCTCATGATTTGAGTATTGCTCTGTTCAAGTAGACTGTGATTTTGCTGTGGTCTGATAGGGGTGTCAGTGGGCTGACTGTGAACGCTCTGAGAGACTCTGGGTTGAGGTCAGTGATAAAGTAGTCTACAGTACTACTGCCAAGAGATGAGCTATAGGTGTACCTACCATAGGAGTCTCTTCGAAGTCTACCATTGACTATGTACATACCCAGCGTGTGACAGAGCTGCAGGAGTTGTGCCCTGTTTTTGTTGGTTATGTTGTGGTAGATTGTCTAGGGGGGCAGATGGGGGAGGGAATGCTGTCATATCTCTCTCTCTCCAGAGTACCTGACTATTGGTCTGTTCTCGCTCTCTCTGTCTCCAGAGTACCTGACTATTGGTCTGTTCTCGCTCTCTCTCTCTGTCTCCAGAGTACCTGACTATTGTTCTGTTCTCGCTCTCTCTCTCTGTCTCCAGAGTACCTGACTATTGGTCTGTTCTCGCTCTCTCTCTCTCTCTCAGAGTACCTGACTATTGGTCTGTTCTCGCTCTCTCTCTCTCTCTCCAGAGTACCTGACTATTGGTCTGTTCTCGCTCTCTCTGTCTCCAGAGTACCTGACTATTGGTCTGTTCTCGCTCTCTCTCTCTCTCTCCAGAGTACCTGACTATTGTTCTGTTCTCGCTCTCTCTGTCTCTCAGAGTACCTGACTATTGGTCTGTTCTCGCTCTCTCTCTCTCTCTCCAGAGTACCTGACTATTGTTCTGTTCTCGCTCTCTCTCTCTCTCTCCAGAGTACCTGACTATTGGTCTGTTCTCGCTCTCTCTCTCTCTCTCTCTCCAGAGTACCTGACTATTGGTCTGTTCTCGCGCTCTCTCTCTCTCTCAGAGTACCTGACTATTGGTCTGTTCTCGCTCTCTCTCTCTCTCAGAGTACCTGACTATTGGTCTGTTCTCGCTCTCTCTCTCTCTCCAGAGTACCTGACTATTGGTCTGTTCTCTCTCTCTCTCTCTCAGAGTACCTGACTATTGGTCTGTTCTCTCTCTCTCTCTCTCCAGAGTACCTGACTATTGGTCTGTTCTCGCTCTCTCTCTCTCTCCAGAGTACCTGACTATTGGTCTGTTCTCGCTCTCTCTCTGTCTCCAGAGTACCTGACTATTGGTCTGTTCTCGCTCTCTCTCTGTCTCCAGAGTACCTGACTATTGGTCTGTTCTCGCTCTCTCTCTCTCCAGAGTACCTGACTATTGGTCTGTTCTCGCTCTCTCTCTCTCAGAGTACCTGACTATTGGTCTGTTCTCGCTCTCTCTCTCTCTCCAGAGTACCTGACTATTGGTCTGTTCTCGCGCTCTCTCTCTCTCCAGAGTACCTGACTATTGGTCTGTTCTCGCTCTCTCTCTCTCTCTCCAGAGTACCTGACTATTGGTCTGTTCTCGCTCTCTCTCTCTCTCTCTCTCCAGAGTACCTGACTATTGATCTGTTCTCGCTCTCTCTCTCTCAGAGTACCTGACTATTGGTCTGTTCTCGCTCTCTCTCTCTGTCTCCAGAGTACCTGACTATTGGTCTGTTCTCGCTCTCTCTCTCTCTCTCCAGAGTACCTGACTATTGGTCTGTTCTCTCTCTCTCTCCAGAGTACCTGACCATCGGGCTGTGCTCAGTGAGTCGTCCTAAAGGCAGCTATCTGATCTCCACCTTGTCCTCCATCTTCTCCCGCTCCTCCCCAGCAGAGCTAAACTCCATGTTGGTGGTGGTACTGCTGACAGACTTCGATGCCCAATGGAGAGCGACCACGCTGGGGGAGATTACAGCTAACTTCCCCTCCCAGCTGAAGGCAAACCAGCTCCTGGTGGTACATGCCCCCAAGCAGTACTACCCACCAATAACAGGTACACACGCAGTACTAACACTAATACAACTACACACACAGTACTACCCACTAATACAGGTACACACACAGTACTACCCACTAATACAGGTACACACACAGTACTACCCACTAATACAGGTACACACACAGTACTACCCACTAATACAGGTACACACTCAGTACTACCCACTAATACAAGTACACACACAGTACTACCCACTAATACAGATACACACAGTACTACCCACTAATACAGATACACACAGTACTACCCACTAATACAGGTACACACAGTACTACCCACTAATACAGGTACACACACAGTACTACCCACTAATACAGATACACACAGTACTACCCACTAATACAGATACACACAGTACTACCCACTAATACAGGTACACACAGTACTACCCACCAGAAGTGGGACCAAGTCGTTGTTTTACAAGTCACAAGTAAGTCTCAAGTCAAGTCTCAAGTCCTACATTTTGAGTTATAAGTTATAATATGCTCTTCACCAAATGTAATACCATTTAATATTTTTAATGAGTAATAGTTAGTATATTACATTTACGCAAATCATGAATGCTTTAAAAATATATATTTGTATTATTTTCCATGGAAATACATGGGTAGCCATGAGAAAGAATACACCCCGTCTGTTGTAACAAGTCTAGCGTCAGACCACTCTGCACTGCCACGCCCAACAACTTTTCCCAGATGGCACAATTTGATTGGCTGCTGTCCGATTCAAATTGTAATCTGTTAAATGAAGAGTTGATGCACTGTACACATTTTTTTAATAGTATGACTTTTAATATTTGGGCTTGGGGAGGGATGGGGAGGCTTGGGGAGGGATGGGGAGGCTTGGGGAGGCTTGGGGAGGGATGGGGAGGGATGGGGAGGGATGGGGAGGGTTGGGGAGGGATGGGGAGGCTTGGGGAGGGTTGGGGAGGGATGGGGAGGGTTGGGGAGGCTTGGGGAGGGATGGGGAGGGTTGGGGAGGCTTGGGGAGGGTATCAAGTCAGTTCGAGTCAAAAGGTTCAAGTCAAGTCAAGAGTCATTGGTGTTAATGTCAAAGTCAAGTGGCAAGTCATCATATTTGTGACTCGAGTCCAAGTCATGTGACTTGAGTCCACACTTCTGCTACCCACTAATACAGGTACACCATATAAACACACACACCTATATACACACACCTTATAAACACACACACACCTATATACACACACCTTATAAACACACACACACCTATATACACACACCTTATAAACACACACACACCTATATACACACACCTTATAAACACACACACACCTATATACACACACCTTATAAACACACTCAGATTGTAACACCGCTTATATGCTCTTGTTGGTCGGTCGGTCAGTTGGTTGGTTGGTCGGTTGGTTGGTCAGATGGTCGGTTGGTCAGTTGGTTGGTTGGTCAGATGGTTGGTCAGATGGTTAACTAGTTGTTTCTATATTCTAGGCCTGAAAAGGAACTTTAACGACAAGGCTGACCGCGTGACGTTCCGCTCCAAACAGAACGTTGACTATAGCTTCCTGGTTCAGTTCTGCACTGGGCGGAGCCTGCACTACCTGCAGCTGGAGGACGACGTCTCCTGCTCGCATCACTTCCTGTCCGCCATCAGAGGGCATGTCCAGCAAATGGAAGTGCCCTGGGCCACGTTAGAGTTCTCAGCGCTGGGCTACATTGGGAAGCTGTACCACTCAGAACACCTCCCCCTCCTCTCACGCTTCCTCTTCCTGTTCTACCAGGAAATGCCCTGCGACTTCCTGTTCAGTCACTTCCGGGTGCTTTTGACGCAGAGCGAGGTGATCCGCTTCACACCCTCACTGTTTCAACACACAGGCTCATACTCGTCCTTCCTGGGGACCTTCAACAAGCTGAAGGATGACGACTACGAGGATCTCTACACCAACCCTGCTGCTGACGTCTATAGTGACATACCAGGTAGAAACACACACACCGTGCAGTGTGAAAAGGCCTCATAAGGACCCTGTGGTGACTCTGGTCTGGCTATATAAAGAGCATTTGATTTTTATTGATATCTAACCTGCATCTCTATCTGTATCTCTCTCTAGTCTATAAGGAGCATGTGGCGGCCATGGCCTGGTCTCCTGGTACTGGAACCTTCTTCTGGGGGCGGAGTCCCTCTTCAGGGAACCACCTAACCGTCACCTTCAAACATCCTGTTGTGGTTACCTCCATTACCGTGGTGACTGGTTCAGCAGAGGGTCGTGATCGGTTGGCATCTGCGACCGTAGAACTGGGTCTCCACCCGGTAACCGAGAAGACTGGGTCGGGGACAACATGCCAAGAGTTCTATAACGTGGGGGATCTGCAGGGAGGCAGGATGGACATGACGGACGTACACAAGAAGAGATTTGGCCACGCGTCTTCCTGTCTGAAGATAAGAGTCACAGCCAAACAGAATGACTGGGTTATCATCAAGAAGATCAGGATTACAACAAAGGAGGAATAAACACTCTGAAAACACACACACACTCACTGAACAGACACACACACACACACACACACACTCACTGAACAGACACACACACACACTCACTGAACAGACACACACACACACACACTCACTGAACAGACACACACACACACACACACACACACACACACACACACACACACACACACACACACACTCACTGAACAGACACACACACACACTCACTGAACAGACACACACACACACACACACACTCTCACTGAACAGACACACACACACACACACACACACTGAACAGACACACACACACACACACACACACTCTCACTGAACAGACACACACACACACACACACACACACACACACACACACACACACACACACACACACACACACACACTCACTCACTGAACAGACACACACACACACACACACACACACTCTCACTGAACAGACACACACACACTCTCACTGAACAGACACACACACACACACACACACACACACACACACACACACACACACACACACACACACACACACACACACACACACACACTCTCACTGAACAGACACACACACACACACTCTCACTGAACAGACACACACACACACACACACACTCACTGAACAGACACACACACACACACTCTCTCACTGAACAGACACACACACACACACACACTCTCTCACTAAACAGACACACACACACACCCACAGACACACACAAACACACACACACACACTCTCACTAAACAGATACACACACTCACTAAACAGACACACACACACACTCTCACTAAACAGACACACACACTCACTAAACAGACACACACACACACACACACACACACTAAACAGACACTAAACAGACACACACACACACACACACACTCACTGAACACACACACACTGAATGTAGCTGAGGTGATTTGGTCTGATCCTGTTGTAATGACTCTAGCCCCGTCTGTTGTAAAAGGTCTAGCGTCAGACCGGGGTTCAGATCCCGCCAGTTACACACGCACACACGCACACACACACACACACACACACACACACTGAACAGACACACACACTCTCACTGAACACACACACACACACACACACACACTCTGAACACACACACAATTCTTGTCTCTGATTTTCAAGCAAATTTAAATCAGGACTGAGACTAGACCACTCAATAAGTGGTCAGATGACACTGATGCTACGCTACAGGACTGAGACTAGACCACTCAATAAGTGGTCAGATGGCACTGATGCTACGCTACAGGACTGAGACTAGACCACTCAATAAGTGGTCAGATGACGCTGATGCTACGCTACAGGACTGAGACTAGACCACTCAATAAGTGGTCAGATGACACTGATGCTACGCTACAGGACTGAGACTAGACCACTCAATAAGTGGTCAGATGACACAGCTGCTACGCTACAGGACTGTTTTGCTAAAGTGATGCCTTGGAACTGGGAAACAGATGCCGTATTTTGGAAGAGTCGGAGGTCTCTGCCGTTGGCCCCAAAGGAACAAACAACTCTGCCCGGAAACAAGGGGACCCCTGCCATCTAAACAATTTACAACGAAACAGCTCTACAACCAGCCACAGACAACTTTCTAGGAGGAAGATAACTCAAGAGAGACGCAACTTAAAACATTTACCAAGCATCAGTCACACTGTCCTTATTGTGGGCTCATCTATGATGCCAACATGTTTCTATTAGGAAAGCAGAGACCATCTCTTACCCGGGTGCCCAGATCCAGGACACTGACTGTATGATTCCGCTACTCATTAGTGAACACCCGACTGCTTCAGCCATCACTATCCATGTAGGGTCAAATGATATTAAACTACAGGAATATGAGCAACTTAAAAAGGATTTTAAATCACTGAATCATACTGTACTTAAATCAGGTAAACATAAATTCAGGTCCCGTCTCCACGCTCTATGGATGATCATTACAGTCGTATACACCAGCTACACATTAAAGGTTACTGTTGTTCAATAAGCAATATGTGGACAACTTTACAGCCTTCCTACGTCGACCAAATGTATTTCTCCGGGATGGACTACATCTGAATAGGTACAAGCCTTCCTACGTCGACCAAATGTATTTCTCCGGGATGGACTACATCTGAATAGGTACAAGCCTTCCACTATCCATGTAGGGTCAAATGTATTTCTCCGGGATGGACTACATCTGAAAATCAGGTAAACAAGCCTTCCTCCACGCTCTATGGATGATCAAATGTATTTCTCCGAGATGGACTACATCTGAATAGGTACAAGCCTTCCTACGTTGACCAAATGTATTTCTCCGAGATGGACTACATCTGAATAGGTACAAGCCTTTCTACGTCGACCAAATGTATTTCTCCGGGATGGACTACATCTGAATAGGTACAAGCCTTCCTACGTCGACCAAATGTATTTCTCCGAGATGGACTACATCTGAATAGGTACAAGCCTTTCTACGTCGACCAAATGTATTTCTCCGGGATGGACTACATCCTACGGTGTGGACTACGATTCCCCATCAGACGGACTTTAGAAGTAATCTCATCTCCATCCAACTCAGGCCTGTCAGTAGTTACACAAGGAAGCGTCGCTCATCTAATATTACCTTGAATGCTCCATCTGATATGAGCTCTGGAAACAGTGGCCTTGGAATTATTCATTTGAATGTTAGAAGCTTGATCCAGAAGTTAGATTTGATTGAAATACTGGTCTCACAATCACATGCTGACATATTGATTATAACTGTTACACCCTGATCTGTTTCACCTGTCCTTGTGCTTGTCTCCACCCCCTCCAGGTGTCACCCATCTTCCCCACTTATGTCTGTGCCAGTTCGTCTTGTTCATCAAGCTTACCAGCGTTTGTCCTGTTAGCTCCTGTCTTTTCCCAGCCTCTCGTTTTCTCATCCTCCGGGTTTTGACCCTTGCCTGTCCTGACCATGTACCCGTCCGCCTGACCATTCTACCTGTCCCTGACCCTGTACCCGCCCGCCTGACCACTCTGCCTGTCCCTGAGCTTGTACCCGCCCGCCTGACCACTCTGCCTGTCCCTGACCCTGAGCCTGTACCCGCCCGCCTGACCACTCTGCCTGTCCTGAGCCTGTACCCACCCGCCTGACCATTCTGCCTGTCCCTGACCCTGTACCCGCCCGCCTGACCACTCTGCCTGTCCCTGACCCTGAGCCTGCCTGCCTGACCACTCTGCCTGTCCCCGAGCCAGTACCCACCCGCCTGACCACTCTGCCTGTCCCTGACCCTGAGCCTGCCTGTCCCTGACCCTGAGCCTGCCTGTCCCTGAGCCTGCCTGCCTGACCACTCTGCCTGTCCCTGACCCTGAGCCTGCCTGTCCCTGAGCCTGCCTGCCTGACCACTCTGCCTGACCCTGAGCCTGCCTGTCCCTGACCCTGAGCCTGCCTGTCCCTGATCCTGCCTGACCCTGAGCCTGCCTGTCCCTGACCCTGAGCCTGCCTGTCCCTGACCCTGAGCCTGCCTGTCCCTGACCTTGAGCCTGCCTGTCCCTGACCCTGAGCCTGCCTGTCCCTGACCCTGAGCCTGCCTGTCCCTCACCCTGAGCCTGCCTGTCCCTGACCCTGAGCCTGCCTGCCGTCCTGTTATAATAAACATTGTTACTTCACACAGTCTGCACTTGGGTCTTACCTTGATACTTGATACTCATATCTGAATCCTGTCTGTGTGTCTCTGTTCCAGACTCAGATGTTCTGTTAGCTGGGTATAATGACAGAGTGGGTAGAGGTAGACTCAGATGTTCTGTTAACTGGGTATAATGTCTACAGACAGAGTGGGTTGGGTAGAGGTAGACTCAGATGTTCTGTTAGCTGGGTATAATGACAGAGTGGGTAGAGGTAGACTCAGATGTTCTGTTAGCTGGGTATAATGACAGAGTGGGTAGAGGTAGACTCAGATGTTCTGTTAACTGGGTATAATGTCTACAGACAGAGTGGGTTGGGTAGAGGTAGACTCAGATGTTCTGTTAACTGGGTATAATGTCTACAGACAGAGTGGGTTGGGTAGAGGTAGACTCAGATGTTCTGTTAGCTGGGTATAATGACAGAGTGGGTAGAGGTAGACTCAGATGTTCTGTTAGCTGGGTATAATGTCTACAGAGCAGACAGAGTGGGTGGAGGTATTGTCATATATGTTAAATGCAACCTAGATGTCACTGTGTCCATTTCAACTTCTGTTCTAAACAGTATGAATGCTGAGTTCTAAATTTTATTTCACCTTTATTTAACCAGGTAGGCTAGTTGAGAACAAGTTATCGTTTGCAACTGTGACCTGGCCAAGATAAACACAAACAACAACACAGAGTTACACATGGAATAAACACAACATACAGTCAATAATACAGTAGAAAAGTCTATATACAGTGAGTGCAAATGAGGTAAGATAAGAGAGGTAAGGCAATAAATAGGCCATGGTGGCAAAGTAATTACAATTAAACACTGGAATGGTAGATGTGCAGAAGATGAATGTGCAAGTAGAGATACTGGGGTGCAAAGGAGAAAGATAAATAAATACAGTCTGGGGATGAGGTAGATGGCCCATCTCAAATCAAATCAAATCAAATTTTATTTGTCACATACACATGGTTAGCAGATGTTAATGCGAGTGTAGCGAAATGCTTGTGCTTCTAGTTCCGACAATGCAGTAATAACGAACAAGTAATCTAACTAACAATTCCAAAAAACTACTGTCTTATACACAGTGTAAGTGGATAAAGAATATGTACATAAGGATATATGAATGAGTGATGGTACAGAGCAGCATAGGCAAGATACAGTAGATGGTATTGAGTACAGTATATACATATGAGATGAGTATGTAAACCAAGTGGCATAGTTAAAGTGGCTAGTGATACATGTATTACATAAGGATGCAGTCGATGATACAGTATCTAC